>NC_056726.1:1245063933-1245201433 GCF_019279795.1 Protopterus annectens
GTCACAATATTCACTTATAAATAGGCTAATATGACCAAACTCCATAAACTCATATAGCTGTACAATGAATTTAATAAAATAAGTCAGTATTTAACGTTTTTACATTATTTTCACAGAAAGACATTATTTTTGGCAAAGAGACAATACTAAATACTTCAAGATGACTGACCAGCTGAAAGAGGATGCTATTCTTTTCAAACTCTTCAGTACAGCTTTTCAAAATTATTCCTGGTACTACAAGAATCAAACATAACTAACTAAATGCACCTCTAGCTTTGTTGTTCTTGAAAACAATGTATGACTTCCTTCGGCTAGATAATCTAAGGTAGTCAAACCCAATGCTTCGGCAGGTCATATTCTGCTTTGTACAAACCCCTTATTCACTTCACTGTTAACACAATGACTTTTAAGACAATTATAAAAAAACAGAATGCAGTTCTAGGAATGCACGTACAGGCCTGTTGAAACTTTTGTTGTAGCCTCTTCAAGTTAAAATGCTTAATTCATCAACAGTATGTTTTTATTGTATCTCACAGATGGAGAATGTCTCTATTTTGAGGTACTCCTGCTTGGTTTTAATATTTAATGCAAGCATATATAAAAATAGAAAGAAAATCACACAGGATAAATGTCAAGAAATTTCAAATATAACAAAAAGGAATTATTTTGCTTTCAAAATGTTTGATACATTATTCAATATATTCTAGTACATCTCTATGTCTGGGATTGTGACTTCCAAAAGGAGAATGTGGAAAGTATTTCTAGCTATGAAAATATTGACTTTGTGTATTTCTAACTCTGAAAATACTGAATTCATTTTTGATTTTAAGTCACATAACTTTCATACTTCATCACAGAATAAATTCTCTGCTTGTCATCGATGTGTCCTGGAAAAAGGTATCTTTTTAAACACACAAGCAAAAAGGTACCAACATAAAAAACAACTCAAAATAAGGAGCTCAGCTTCCAAAAACCAACAACAAGGTAGACAGAGTGGGTATGCGTTCATGTGGGAATTGCATTACTTGCTGCAGAGTTAGAAATCCTGATGGCTCGAAAATAAATGGTAGATTCTATAGAGCGAGAGAGATTTTTCATTGTAATTCAAAGGGTGTTGTTTATATTATAGGATGTGGTTGTGAAAAGGTTAAGTGGTATATTGAGCAAACTAAAAGAAAAGTTAAAAGTGAGAATCATGGAGCATCTGGGGGATATCAGAAAAAGAAATTGCCTGAATCAGGTAGCGGAACATTTTGTTTCTATGCATGATGCTGTCATAAAAGTTTGTGTTTTAGTGTGTTGGCATGTCCATTTATGGAGAATGGGGGAAGCTTAAAAATGAGTTGGACAGGTTGGAATGTAGGATGATAATACATTTTAGAACACTCCAACCTAGGGGTATGAATATCGATAGCAATTTAACTTTATAATACTTTTGCATTTGTACTGTTATAATGGTTATAAATTCTTTTTTTACTATGCACTGTGGATTATTGTGCCATTTAATCTAAAGTAATATAAGTATTTAAAAACCAAGGTTATTTAATAATGTATTGTTTAGGAATATATTTGTAAAATAAATGTTTAAAGTATTAGATTTTTGAAATGCTTTAGTTTGCTACGGGTTTTCTTAATGCTCTAAACCTTTAAGTTTTAAAATTTATAATATATTTTAAGTGGTTAAATTGTTTGAATTTTTTGTAATGTTTGCTTGACAATTAATTAATTAATTAATTAATTAATTAATTAATTAATTAACTCTAATTGGTTTGAAGAATGTGTGTATAAAAGATGGGGTGTTATAATGTCACATTATTCTATTGAAGGCAAAATGATGAGGTACCAGAATAAAATAACAAAAGCAACTTGCCCTTGTTGGTTTTTGGAAGTTGAGCTCCTTATTTTGAGTTGTTTTTTTATTAAGAGGTATCTTTTTTTTTATTATTTATTAATATACATTATCTGTCACATCCAGCCCTCTTTGACATCTCACTTTAGGGATTGCTATCCACCCACAACCCATCTTCCCATTTTTGCACATGGGGTTGTGGTGTCATTTCAAAACTGGCAATCACCTGGAGCCAGGTTCACACCACCAGGTGGTTAGCCCTGCATCAACTGGTCTTCCATAACATGCACTTGCATGCACACTCACACCTATAGCCAATTTAGTGTGTCCAGTTCACCTACTGCATGTCTTTGGAATATGGGATGAAACTGCATCACCCAGAGGAAACCCATATGAACAAAGGGAGGACATGCAGACTCTGCTAGAAGGCACCCTGGCTGGTAACTGAACCAAGGAACTTCTTCTTATGAGGCGACAACACTATCCACTGCACCACTGTGCTGCCTGCACTGAAGGGATATCTAGATCCCAAATATAAGTTGTAACTTATAAATATGATAAAAAGGTGACTTCCATAAATATCTCGAGATGATGGAAGACAGTAAACCAAAAGGAAAAACAGAGCCAGCACCATTACAAAAGGACACATGAATTTTTTTTCTTTTTTTGTGGTGTCAGAGGCTCTGTCACATGCAAAGATGAATGACTGTGGTCACTAAAATGTCCGTGACTTTCATTTTGTATAAAATAAGATGGATACCTAGGAAGGCCACTGAACTCCTGATGTTTCATGTCATAACCTCTGGATGTGACCACATTTGTTGTAAAACTACTGAAACTCGATTCAGATGTCACTGAATGCATTCCTGGCAAAACTTTATGTGTGTCTTTAAGTAACACAGCTCTCTGCTGTGGTTGTTGTGGTAGATGCTGGAAAGTTCTAGTCTGTGATTGATATGAATGTTCAACATCCACAACAGCTTGTCTTGGACTGGGAAGAACAGTCTGTACTGCCCGATGAACTTGTTGACTGTTTCTAACAGGATATTCAGCAAATGTTATGGTGGGAGACAGTGATTCAAAGCCAGATTTATTTTCCTCTCTGGAATTTCTTGCATCAGAATCACTTTTTGTTTTTTGTAAAGAGGTAGAGCATTCAGCAACTGTTTGAGATGCTAACTTAATATGACTCAGATCTGAATTAGTAGTACATTCGGTATTTTGTTTTCTAGGAAATATGGCGTATTCCTGAGTTTCATCAGTCTTAAAAATAACGTGCTTCATGTCAGGTTTGGGAATTTTGGTAGTCATATTAGCATCAGTAATATGTTGGTCAGCTACACTGGGGACTAAGTTATGCTGGTCTAGAATACAAGATGTTACACAGGAAGATTTTAATGGCTCTGCATCCTCCCTTGCAAGAGCATCAGATTTGTTCAGTTTTTGAGTAGTAGAAACAGTACCACTGTATTTTAAAGAACAGGTGGTAAGAGAAGATTCAGAAACTGTAGTGTGAGGCAGATAGGATGGATAGAAATAACAAGCAACTGAATTATTAAGCAAAGCTTTTCCTTGTGTTTCAGCTGCAGAGTTTATGACTGCTGGTACTTGAGATGTTTTTGGATCTGTATGCAGAGTTGAGGACTGAGTTTTAAGTGTCTCTGAATTTGCTGCTGTAGCGCTAGATGAAATTTCAGATGTTCCTGAATTTGTAAATGAAGAAATGGACTCAAGTTCCAATGCATTTGAACTTGTAAATGTAGGGCAAGACTGAATTTCGAATGTTTCTGAAGCTGGAACTGTTGGATTAGGTTCTAATTCAGAAGGATATGTACTTTTAAATGTAGAACTGTCATGAATTTTAGTTGGATATGGATGTGTATACATAGGTTTGAACTTTACTTCAGATGTTTCTGAAGTTGTTAATGTAGGATTGTGCTCAGGGCTTGAATCCATTAGTGAAGGCATATGATTAATTACCAAAGCTGAATTAGAATTACTGACATGCTTTGCATATGCATTCTTACCAATGACTGCATCTGTTGCTGAAACAGGAAAAACTAAACTTTTGGGATGAGACATTACTGAAGATACAGGACAAGGCACTATAAAAGGAGATGTGATTGGAAGATTTGGCACAAACCTGCTTGGATTGACTGCTGAAGTCATTACAGAAGAGACATATGTCTGAGTTGGCTTGTTTGGCACAGTATACACAGGTGAACAATGCAAATAGGTCGATAGCTGAGACCTTAACATTGCATGTGAGACTGGAACATGCAGGTGTGGATTAGAATTTTGGTTTGGGAATGGATGAGTAACTGGAGATGAAGGCAATTTCATGTTTGTTTGGCATGTGGTTATTGCAACATTACAAGTTGTGCTTGATTTTGCAGTGGTTGAATATGGAGCTGAGACGGATGCAGGAATTGTAAATTTCACTGAATCAGACAAAGTTGTCTTTGTGGTAGTTTCACTGTTGACACTGTCGCCCTCTAAACACTTGATGTCTGTAGGTAAAGGTAATGCACAGGATTCAGTTAGCAGAACAGATGAGAAATCCTTAGGTGAGGTAGTTACATCAGCAGAATATTTAGACAGTAAATCTTGCAAGTTAACCTTGTGTTTTTTTCTATGTTTCTTCACTTTTACTGGCTCTCCTTCAGTGGTCAAGGTAACCTTGTGTTTTTTTCTATGTTTCTTCACTTTGATTGGCTGGAAAGGAATTTCCAACTCTCCTGCAGTGGACTGTTCCAACAAATGAGAAGTGTTCTTTGCTGCCAAACTGGAAAAACCTGTGAGCAGAGAAATTAAAACAAGTTCAAGGTTTATGCGCATTATTTGATAAGGTAGACACTTTTGACATCAGAAACTGCATTTTCTACAATTAAGCTTAGAAAAATATATTCCTTAGTGAAAATGTGATCCATCATTTACAAACAGACAAATCCTGAATTTGGTCAAGAGAAGTTAAGGAAGATTATTTCACTGAAACCCCTGAAGAATAAAGTTTAAATTCCATAACAGTGGAAATAACAACTGTGGCAGACAACTGTTTGAGGGGCTTCATTAATAAGCTACTCAGGTATGGTGGTGTTGACATCTGTGACCACAGTCACTGTTCACTATACGTTATCTTCATTAAGGCTGTCAAATGCCACATGCACATGCTGCATTTTTTCAGTGTGCTACATATTCAATGCATCCTATCAAGAAAGGTATTTTTTGCCAAGTTATGCAGTCAAATAAATTATATAGCAAGCAGAAAAAGAATTCCTTCCCTTTTTAAAATGATGTAATTCTTAATCAAATGAAATCTCAGTTTCATTAATCTAGAAAGTACAGTCAGGTAAATACACTTACTAGAACAATAGATGTTTGAATGACCACTGCTGAAGTAGCCTTAGCTCTATGGGTTATATCCTTCCAAAAATATAACAGCCGGACAAGCTTGCAAAGCTTCAAGACACCTTCCATGCACCCAAACTGCCAGGCAGCTCTTCAAGCTAGGCTGACTAAACACAAGTTTGTAAGCCAAGCTCTTCAGAGCTTTCCTGTAAACAGACAGAGGGAGGCTGAGCCCCGAAGGGACAACGCTAGGAAGAACAAAAAATAAATAACCACACCCTGGCATAAACAACACAGCAAAAAAACATGGCGGATGGATGGAGGGAGCAGCTATTGCTGCAGTGATTATTCGAACATCTACTATTATGCTAACTTCATCTACAAAACTGTACTACGTTCATCATACTGATCACTGCTGCAGTAGCCTTAGCTATATGGGTAGCTTACCCTAGCTTACACACTTGGGAGATGGAAGGACAAGAGTCCAGGAGCCCTGGAGAATGGTCTTTGCAGAGCCTGATCTTGACCTAGAGATGAAATCAAGCTTATATTGCTTTGTAAAAGGCGGTACAAAGAACCAAGTTGCAGCTTCCAGAACACTTATAAAATTCAACCCTTTCTAAAAAGTTATAAATGAAGTCAAGGCGAAAAACCAAAGCAACTAATGACACAATAACAGAAACAAGCATAATCCGGAGGTAGCAAAAATGAACGAAACAGCCACTGCGAGCAATAAAACCACCTTTAATCGTAAGCACTTTCGAAGGGAACAATGCCCCAACTTCCTCAGACAATTTAAAACAATAATTTGCTCGCTTTATAAAGAACATAATAACGTATCAAACAAGCAATTATTCAATCACAAATTTATGCCCTTGGTTAAAGAAACATTCTTATAGCCTGAAACTAAAATTATATTCAGGACTATATTACTTATTACCTATTAAATTATATAATACTAAATATATAATAAATCAACTTACCATATGTTAACACTACATAAAACATATATATGCAAGCAACAGAACTACATTCACTCAATACAAAAATACTAATACATACAATCCCATATAAAACCTTTGCTCACTGCAAAAAAGTAATAACGTAATAACAGCTTACTTTGACAGAAATTCACATATTTGAAAAAGGCCCACCTATACATAAATTATCTACCCAGAGCCTTAAGTTTTAAAATACATTTTATAGATTCATATTCATTCATCCCTGGTGGAATATAAGCTGATTTTCGAATTTGCCACAATAATTCTTGTTCTTCCAAAATGAGCTGCCATGGGCCACCCCTGGAATCAATTTTAACTTGTTGCACAACCAAATATGTGAACTTATGCATAGGGTTATCTATAATATGTTTAGCCAACGCATTATTACTATCCCCCTTGCTTATAGCATATTGATGCTCATAAATTCTTTTTCTCAGCTTTTGTTCTGTTTTCCTTATATAATACGAAGGGCATAAATCACAAGTGGCAACATAGACAACCCTTTGGATTCACAATTATATCTATCATTTAAAGTGTATAACCTATCTTTAATCAAAATCTTATTTCCTAACTTAATATACTTACATTGAGGACATGCTCCACATTTACTCATGCCAACAGTCTTAAGATGTCTTCTGTTCCACCCCACCAAATTTTTCAAATTTGGGCCTCTTCTACAAGTGAAACCCGGTCGTAAACCCAAGGCTTTACTCAGGGTATGATCTTCCATAATGATAGCCCAATTTTTTGTAAGAATCTCCCTTATTTTCTTCGAGTCTATACTAAAGGTAAACAGAAAGTTTATACTCAAATTTTTTGCTCGAGGGCACGTGTTACTAACTTCCAATCCTGCTAATGTACCAGCATTATAACCATTACAACCTGATACAAGGGGCTTAAAATACCCTGAGCTTCTCTTGGCACTTACTTCCTAGATGGTGTCCATAACAAGAATTTCGGGATAGCCTCTTTTGAGAAACATTACCTTTATAATTTCACATTCTTTTAAATAATTCACATCATCAGACACCATCATTGCTGCCCTTACAAACTGGCCTTTGACTACAGCGTTCTTTTGATGGTAAGGATGACTACTCGAGAAATGTAAAAAGGCATTTGAATAAGTCGGCTTCCTAAATATCGTGGTCTTATATTTACGGTTGACTCTATCCTTAGTTACTCTAACAACCAAATAAGTAATATCTTCCACGCCGATATTATAAGTAAATTTCAGGAATTCTGTCATAGCTGATATGCTTACGATGAAGCTATCAATAAGCCCCACTTCTCCTTTCCAAATGAGACACATGTCACCTTGGAACGAGAGTACCATAATACATGCTCCTGGAACATACTATTATTGAACAAGAATGTCCGTTCCCAATGGGCCATGACACTATTCGTAAAACTCCCACCACACGGGGACCTCATGGCTACCCCCGTGTTTTGAAGAAAGAGTTGTTCATCAAACAATATATAGTTATTAGATAAAACTATGTCAAGTAGTGTTTCTACTAAATAGATACTTGCATAATGTGCTTTTTTGTAAGTCATAAACTCCCTAGTCCATGCTACACCCAACTCGTGGGGTATAACTGTACACAAATCTTTAATATCATTAACAAGAAATATGTAGTTATCACAATATTCTAACTTATCGATATCCTCCAAAAAACTCCAGGAGTCTTTACAAATCTGCGGCTCATCATTAATCAAAGGTTTTAAAATATTATCAATGAATTTGGTGCAAGCATATGTAATGGAACCCCTTCTGTCAACAATTGGTCTGAATGGTGGATCTATCAAACTTTTATGTAACTTTGGTGAGCCAAAAATAACCGGGATTTTAGGGGCAGGCATTGAAAAATATTGATATGTGACTATGTCAATAACGCCCTCTAAGAATAAATCATCCAGAACTCCTCTAATTCTTTTGTATGCACAACTGACCTCATTAATACTAGCATGTACATATGCATCCATAGATAAATAATCATGGATTCTCCTCTCATACTCATGTTGATCCATGAAGACCAGCCCTCCTCCCTTATCGTGTTTCATCACCCTGACATTACACTGATTTAGTAACTGGATAAAATCAATTTCATTTTTGGTGATATTAAACCTACTAACTTGTTTATCATGCAGTGAATTCAAACTAGATCTCAAATCTAATTCACACATTTTTTTCAAAAGTGGCTAATGCCCCTTGCAGGAGGGGGGGGGGGTTAAACACGCTTGATACCCTGAGCGTGTAAGTAACAGTAGAACTTGCACCTATTAACGATGCCAAGTTTAATCTATGTACAAATAGTTTAAGGTCTACTATTGTTTTCACCAAATCAACCCTTCTATCCGAAACAAAGGACAACCCTTTAGCAAAAAAATCAATCAGATCTTGTTCAATTGACAAAAACTGTGTAGTTATAACTTTTAAAGTCACCTTGTGTACTTAGAAGGATTTGTGGTCCTTGTAATACAGTCTCTATCATCTCCTTCTCAGATTCCTCCTTTGACCTTGATTTCCATTGTTGTTCTGATTGTTGTTTCTCCTGTTGGTTCCCCTTTGAAAACCCTGGTTATTATTAATAGCATTATTAGTTACTTCAACGAGTTGTGGACCATCAACTTGAACGTTGTTGTTGTTCATAATACGTTCACTTCGCCGAACCGGCGGGGCCACTACATTATCATCATTAACTGTGGGAACCATTGGACCATACTTGTTAGTAAATGTTCTATTTGAAAAATGTGCAAGAAAAACCATTGGGGATGGGGGATACGCTTTATTATTAGCGTACTCATTAAGGTCTCTGTCAATTTTTCTTTTTTTGTTGGCTAACAATTTATTCAAAGTAGCCTCTATGTTGTTGTTGTGTCTTTCGGCTTTTCCCGGTTAGGGGTTGACACAGCGGAACTCCGGTCCACTAATAATTGGTAGCTGATTTTTACATGCTGAGTTACCAGCCCTGACACACAACCTTCAACGAAGGTACGCCCATTCATGCATGTCTCCACGCAGAAGATGGTCTAGCTGAGAATTGAACCAGACAGTGTCTTACTGTGAGGCGACAACGCTACCGCAGCACCACCACCACACCAGTGTAAATTCTAGAATAGTCATATTTATATTTAGGAAATTCTATATCTCCACATATTGTGTGCTCCATAATTTCAAGCTCGGTTTTCAGGTTATTCATTTCCATAATATAGAAATTAATTAAAGACTATAGGAAGTCAAAATCCTGTCTATCAAACAGGGCTAAGAGTTTTTGATGAAACGTGGATTTTTCTATAAGCCCAACTGGGTATCACCACTGGCGTAACCCTTTCGGAATAATCTTTTTGGAAATACACTCTTGTAGGTAAGCTACTTCCAGTTGTAGCTTATGACATCTGAAAAGTTTGTGATCAAATACGTTAAGCAAATCGGCTATTGTACTCACCCATGCATTATCATTCTGCCCATTCTGATCCAATGCTTCATTAGCAAAAAAATCTTTGTTATTCAAATAGCTAGCCATAGATGGAATAATAGCAGGAAAAACTGTAGAACGCTGAGCATTACCAACTCGGTTCTCTGATGCCTCTAATACAACTGTCCTCTGATTTCCTTCTTCCTGCAAGCTGTTACCACTTCCGTTTGGTGTCACTTGAGGGAAGCCAAGGCCTCAGTACAGTTGGCCTTGACCCTGCCTGGAATAGTCTTGTGGTGAGTACAACAAAAGTTAATAGTGTTATGCAACAATTTGGAAATAGTCTGCTCTGCACAGGTTGTCCATTCTTCTTGGCTTCACAAGAGATGAACAACCAATCTGAAAATCTGAAAGATTTAAATCTGTCAAGATAGTACTGGAGTTGTCAGTAGACATCCAAGGTATGGAATATCCTTTCTCCCTCATTTCTGGCTTCAGGAAAGAAAATGGGGAGATGGATACTTGGGCTTAAAGTAAACTAGGATACTGATTTTGGCATAAAGTAGGATTAGTTCTCAAATAAACCATGTCCCTATGGAAAATGAGATACAGCTGACTCAGCATAAAAGCTTGCAATTCTGATACCCTTCTTGCAAAGGTCAAGCAATCAGTAAAACTGTTTTTCATACAAAGAACCTCATGTCAGCTAGGTTAGTTGGTTCAAATGCAGCAAGTGTTAGATTCTCTAACATAAAATTAAAATCCCAAGTAGCGGCCATTGTTTTTTTTTTGGAGGCCTTTTATGAGAAACCCCTTTCAAAAACATTTTGAGACATGAGAATGCGCTGGAAGTGAAGGACCCAATGAGCAGACATGCTGAACTAGTTGATAAATGTAACTTGACAGAGGAGTAAGAGGCCATGGGATAGTAACTCACAGAAATATCATACAACCAGAGATCAACTAGCCTTGAAGGGGTGCTGATTATGCTGTTGGCACCTACTAGAAAACCTTTTCAATTTGCTAATGTATGACTTTCTAGTAGAAGGCATTCTTGCCTCCATTAATTTCTGCTGCACATCCTCAGTAAGCAGATGTGTAACAAGAATTAAGACCTTATCATCCAGGCAGTCAGCGGAAGAGGACTGATGTTGAGGTGTATAAAACAACAACTTTCTTATGTGAGTAGAGATGGTCTATTGCAAAGACTGTGGTAAGTGCCCCTGGCCATTTCCAAAAGAAGGGTGAACCATGGCTGCTGAAGCCAGAAGTAATCTTGGTGGAATTCCTTCTGAATCTTCAGAAGAATCCTGGACCTTAGTGGAAAGGGTGGAAAAGCAAACAGGAACATTCCTGTCCATGGAAAAGAAAAGACATCTGTCTCCCAGGCCTTCTTGCATTGGGTCCTGTAGCAGAATCTTGCTAGCTGATTGCTCAGGGAGGAGGCAAAGAGATCTACTTGGGAAATGTCCCACCGATGGATCAAATCATGGAAAACCTCCTGATCTAGTTTCAATTTGTGAAGGTCTACCGTTGTCCATCTCAGCTTGAGTGTTACACAGTTTTACATTGACAAAATGTATAATGCCTGTAGAGTGAGACTGTGCATCAGTGTGGTACTATCTGTAACAACTTTCAGGAACAAAGGGGATTCAGAGAGTTGAGTGCATCAGTTTTATATTAATATGCTTGTGTCTATCCTTGTTGTCTGAGATACCTTGTACTTTTATCCCTCTTGACACTGCTCTCAAAGCAAAGTCCAAAGTATCTGTGGTGACTACTTTGGAGCGAGAGCGGAGAAGGGGAGACCGGGATTTGGGGATATTTTTTGCTTTCACAAAGTGATTTTTCTTCTGACAAATTCCATAACTGGAATTTGAAAAGACAATGGATGTTGGTGATGGGACCAAAGAGACTTCAGATACCACTGTATCTTTCTCATGTGAAGTCTTGCCAGAGGTGTGAAGAAATTAGACACTGTCATTTGTGCTAGCATGTCTAGCTGAAGTTATTATACATAATTTCACATAAACCTGTGTATCATATGCCAGCATGACTACCTATGATATTGTAAATAAATACTTATGTGTTGATGCACAATCTTTTTGTACAGGATGTTTTAAAGACTTGAACAGTCTTCCTATACATTTCTGACTGGGGATATTTGTGAAGAAGATTCTAAATGCAGACTGTCTCAGAATCATCTGATCTGCAAACTGATTCCAAACTCCTTGATCTCTCTCTCTTAAAACCCTGCAGCCGCGCCGTTTTGGCATCTTTCCAGGCTTGATAGTTGTTGCTGAAGCACCTACCAAGAGGAGAAAACTCTGAGAGAAAAAGGAGCCACTTTTGAGATTTTAAGTATTTTCTTCTGATTTATTTCTTAGAAAAACTGCATTGCTGCCTATTTTTTGGCATTTTCTTGCTTGCAAAAGTTGATATCTGTGTTAGAAACAGTATTTAGAACATACCTAGAGCCTGTTTATTGCATTTTTTCTGTTGCACTTAATTTAAAATAGTTTTTCTTAAAATTGCATTTTACCTGCCTCTGACCACGTGTTGGGGTCATTTATTGCACTGTTCTGACTAGTTTGTTACTTGTGTGTCTCTGCTATCCTTAAACAAAAACAAATAAACAAAAAAAACTTGCTATTTTCCCACTTTCTATAATTTAAAAAAAGTTCAGTAACAGAGTTGCTGTTCTGAACTGTTTGTAAGTTTCTTGGCCAGTGCTTACTTGGGCTAAAGAGAAGTCTCTGTGTTCACCAGTGGCAGTGGTTAACACTGAGCAGCCTGTCTGTCCCTGTAGGAGTGGTTACTGCCTAGAAACTGTAGTTTTATTGGCCATTTTGGGTCAATTCCAAACTCCTTGATCTTTCTCTCTCTTAAAACCCTGCAACTCTCTTTTTGCGCGGTCTTGCGCATAGAGCAGCATCGGGCAGCGCCGGTTAGCTGGGGTATACTATACCTGGCTCCACAAAGTCTGTGCTGCAAATTTTCCCTTAGAACTAGGCAAGCCTCAACTCAAGTGCTTCAGATCAACTGCTCTTATTGCAGTACTTGCATAACCCAAATCAGCACTTATCCAAATCTCCTAGACAACACTATTATTTTCCAAATCTCCTAGACAGCACTATTATAATACAGCATAAAACCCTCGATTGTCTGTAAGACAAGTGAAAGTTACTTTTCCAAGCATGTCCAGAGGTCAGCTTTAGGTGTACTCTCCAGTTCATCTGGTGGAATTGGGCATCCTTAGGCAATGTCACAACTGCCTCATGTATACAGACAACCCTCTCCTCTTACCTCTAGACACACACACTTGTGACAGATGCAAATACACAGCCAGACTGGAGGCTAGGCGCTCTCAACCCATGACTGTAACAGACAGTCAAGAGTAGAAGAGACACACTAGCATCATACCACCAGTCACACATGGATCTACAAAACAAGCACCGGCAAAACATACACATAAATACACAAAAACATATTTGGAGGCACTATGTACAAATCTGAAAAAGAAACAGTGCCCTCCAAAGCAGACAAGCAAGCAATCTGCACCTCCAAACACAAGCCAGAAAACACATAATTCACCTCAGCAGTGTGCCTCACGACAGCCCCTAAGGCAAAACACCATACCCAACACGCTAGTAATAGGAGACTCTATAGTAAGGCACACAGATGTTCCACTCACCAGGCTGAACAAGGAGAAGGTTACTGTCACCTGCCTGTCAGGTGCTAGGATCCGCCACATAACACAGGCACTTAGGTCACTCCAGAACAAGTACAAATATAATGCTGTCATTGTACATGTTGGTGTGAATGATCTAAGACGTACCTCCCTGGACTACATGAAAAGAGACATCGAGGAGCTCTCTGATCATGTAGCCCAAGCTGGTATGACCCTGACCTTGAGTAGCATACTACCTTCACCTAGAATGATACCACAATACAAAGACAAAATGATCAATTTCAACAATTGGCTAAGCTTCTGGTGTCATTCTAAGGGGATCCAGTGTCTGTCTGCCTGGGATGACATGATAGACAAGCCTCGCTGTTTCACCAGAGATGGTTTGCACCTGTCACCCCCCTAGGCTTTCGAATACTGGCCAAGGCTCTTGCCGTCCCCACAGTGCCTTTTTTAGGCAAGGCTCAAAGGATAAACCAACCATCGTAACCAGCACAGGTAACCAAAAACTAAGGGTAATGCTACTCAATGCCAGAAGTCTCAACCTCAAAATGCACGCACTCGAGGCACTCCTCAGTATGGAGAAAAATGATGTTTGTGCAGTGACGGAAACCTGTTTCAGGGCTCCAGAGAGCACCCCAGCACTACCAGGTTACAATTCATATCATACCTTCTGGCCTCAGTTACCAGATCAAAGTACAAAGGGCGAAGGTGTATCCATATTCATCAAGGATACCCACATCTCCATGTTAGTGGTGCAGCATGATGCCCCAGAGATCATCCATGCACAGCTATCAGCAGGCAAAACCACATTTCAAGTCGTAGCCTGTTACAGATCGCCCACCATGTCCCAAGATGCTCACTAAGCATTCCTTGAGGCACTGGAAAATGTAAAGGTCCTACCCAACACCAACATTTTGGGTGATTTCAACTACCCTGGTATAGACTGGGCGAACTACCAAAGTTCTAACTCCTATGCCCAGCGGTTCATAGAATTTATAAATTCAAATGCCCTTGAACAACTGGTATGTTCTCCCACTAGAAGGGACAACATATTGGATTTAGTCATCACAAATATGGGCGCCCATTGTACCACACCCGTTATCACTCCCTCTCTGGTGAGATCAGACCAAAAGCTGATAACCCTAGACATCCTCACCCCCTCCACCTCCCCCAGTCAAATAAACCATCGTAGAAAACCTTTCCAAAGCAAACTTCAAACTACTTGCGTCAGAAGTGGAAAGCTTCACAATTCCCTTGCAGAAGGATAATGATATCCAGGATGCAGAATCCTACACCACGGCACTTTATATACATCTTCAGGATTGCATGGACCGTACTATCCCAAATAACACCAAGACTCCTTCCTTAAGCAAGAAGAAATCAGTCTGGTGGACCCCAGCCATAAGCAAACTATACAATAAAAGGAGCAGACTTATACACAAAAAAGCCAAATCTTAAAGTAGAAAAATCTTCCCTGATCAGCTTTAGTAAGAAATTGAGGGCCCTCATCAAGTCAACTAAAGCCAATTTTGAAAATAAAGTTGCCAAGGATGCCAAGGATAACCATAAGGCCTTCTATGGTTATATCAAAAACCTAAATGGCAACTCTCAGGTCTGTTCTGAGCTAGTACAAAATGGAACAAAATACATTGACCCCACTGACATTGCCAACATCTTGGCTGACAGGTTCAGTGCAAATTTCTCCCCCCCCCCAACCACCTACAGGGCCTACTACTATTCCAGGGGATTGTGTAACTCCAAATATTACTGATACATTGGTTAATAAGGCTCTATCTAAAACTAAAAACACTGCCTCCATGGGACCAGATGGTGCCCCGGGCTGTGTCATACGCGAGCTCCAAAATAAATTAACCCTGCATCTGAATACCCTGTTCAGTCTCAGCCTCTCGACAGGATATGTGCCCATAGAATGGCACACAGCAACGGTGGTTCCACTGCACAAGGGTGGGCCCACAACCGACCCTGGAAACTACCGACCAATAAGCCTGACCAGTCTGATCTGCAAAGCAATGCAGCGAATCATTATGGAACTCATAAATGGAGAGATTGGGAACCTCCAAACACTTGACCCCACACAGTTTGGCTTCGTCAAGGGCAGATCATGCCTCCTAAACCTGGTGGACTTCTTTGAGACAGTTACTCAGGCTATAGATAAGGGAAAGGAGGTACACACGGCTTACCCTGACCTTGCTAAAGCATGTGACACCATTCCCCATTTGGGTATTATTAATAAACTCACCAACCTGGGCATAAACCCTTACGTCACAAGATGGATCGCAAACTGGCTCTCAGACAGATTCCACAAAGTAAGAGTAGTGGGATCTATGTCCGAATCCAGACCAGTAATGAGCGGTATGCCTCAGGGCTCTGCCCTGGGGCCCCTCCTGTTTGGCATATACTTCTCTGAAGTACAGGCAAACACTGAAGGGCTGTGGCTGACCAAGTTTGTGGACGATTGCAAACTGGGTGCTATAATAGAGTCTCCAGCCAACATGGATATCCTCCAGAAGGGCCTTAATGAGACTGATGCATGGTGTCAAAGCCATAGTCTCAAGCTAAATGCTAAAAAATGCATAGTAATCCCCTTTGGAAAAAACAGAGTACCAGCAAACTACCACTTAGGAGGTAACCCCCTGAAATCTGAAGTAGTAATAAGGGATCTAGGGACCCAAGTAGATAGTCAGCTTTCCTTTGATAACCATGTTGCCAAGGTGGTTAGAAAATTCTTCTATGTGACCCATCTGATCACGAAAGGGTTTGCATCAAGATCTAAGGATGTAATGGTGCCCCTCTACTCTTCCCTAATCAGACCCATTATTGAGTACAATGCACCAATTGGTATGTACCTGGCTAGGCATCTCCAGCAGCTGGAGAGACCACATAGGTACCTCACTAAGAGGATTACTGGCCTCAAACAGCTGCCCTATGCAGCATGATTGAAAAAACTAAGGCTTTTCTCTGTTGCATACCGCCTTCTCAGAGGCGATCTCTGTCTAACATACAGAGCCATGTCCAACCCAGAACTGTTGAACATGCTCCATCTTAGCAAAACCAAATCCACTCGAGCTACATGCTCTAGGGATATAAACCTCAGCACAACAATGAACAGAACATGCTGGAGGGATAGATTCCCTTCACAAAGACTTCCTTTGCTATGGAACAAGGTCTCAATCTACATAAGACAGAGCCCCTCACTATCACTTTTCAACAGGAACCTTGACGAGTGGATGGGTGACAGAAAGTTCACACCAGGGATCATACCAACAGCTCTACCAGATAGGGGCCAAGGGTACTAGCTGCTAGATCAAGGGCCTAGGGAACTAACCAAAGGGGTGGTGAATACCGCACAATGTGGCTGGGCTAATATATGCCTTCAGGCAGATAGCCCAGTACCTACCTATGAACCTATGTCATTGGAATGTTGACAGTTGCTGTGTGTTACTGTCAGAGGCTGAAAGACAGGAAGGAACTTTAGTAAACAGCTGTTGGTTGATTTTTAAAATATGAAATGAAAATTAGAACTGGAACAGTTGTGACAGTTAGGCTAGTCTACAAAAGAGCATGCTGAAGACAGCTGAAGTCAGTTATCAGCCAGTTAGAGATGCAAGTTGTTCACAGTTGTACTGTGCAGTGGATATCCAAAATGGCTCCCCAAGAACTGCAAGGCTGCCTTTGCTCTGTTGTAATAATTCAGTTTAGATCAGGGACAGTGTTCTTTAATAAGACAGATCAGACAGGAAAAGTGTAACTAATCAGTTTTTCTAAATGTTGGATTTCTATCCTTCATTAGTGATTTTGTTTTTTTCTGGTGGTTGACTTCTGTTTGTTTATTGGAAATTATCCCTCATAAGCTCCATTTCAAACAAGAACTCAAACATTACCTTCTTAACACCTGGTCCTGCCCTTCCCAACTCGACCTGACTTCTGACTGTTTTCTTCCTTTGGCTCAGTTGGACCAACCTGGTTAACAAATGATAATAAATAAATAACTGTTTTTTAAATAATTTTACTTATTATTAGATATTTATTATTAACTTACATTTTGACTGATCCATCAGTGTTTTCTGCTTTGATAATTTCCAGGGCCACTCCAAAAGCCTGGCTGTTTTAGGTCATTTGCTATCAGCTGAAGATTGGGACTTGTGTCCCTTTCTTAGATGTCATAGTAGATATTTTAGATGGGAATATTTTAAAAACTTCAGTTCATAGGAAATTTAATGAAGGCACATAATTTCTGTATGGCCAAAGTTCCCATCCACTGCACACAATACAAGCTATTCCTTTTGGTGAATTCTATCACTTGTTTAAGCTATGTATCACTGAAGAATATCTCAAACAAGAACTAGATAAAACTATAGACATGTTTAAAAATAGGAGTGATGATGTGAAAACAATATATGATAGTTGGCAGAAATGTACACACAGAATTAATGGATACCAGAAAAGCTATCAGGATAGGTAATATACTGGGGCTGTGTACAAGAAGTAGCTAAATGAAAATATATATTTTGTTACAAAATATAGTTGCCTTAGTTCTAAAATAATAGATCAAGTTAGATATTTCTGGAAATATTTGAAATCTGTAAAGGATGCTTCAGAGTGGCTGGATAAAGAACTAGTATTTTCCTACAGAAAAGGAAACAATATACAAACTTTTTTGGCAAGAGGTAAATTCAGCCTTCCATTTCCTAATATACCATGTAGTTTGACAATGTGTGGCTCTCAAAGGAAAAATAACTTCAAAAAGATCAACACACGGCAGGTTCAGGTTAAGGCACTTTAATCTTGCAGCAAGGAGACAAAAACGTGCTAATACAGAGTTTGTCTAATTAGAATTAGGAAGTGAAGCTATTCTTATACATTTCTTACAAGACATTGCCCACCAAGCTGACATAATAAATCACAAGTTCTTTCAATATTATTTCACAGCAGCTGTTTGTCCATGATTTTCTGCTGGCATATCAGGTTTACAAAAATACTTCCTAAGAAAAACAACGTGGCCTTGATGACCAATAGTCAGATACAACTTCTCACTATGCAATGTTACCATTCAAGGTACTATGGCTAATTTGAGCACAAAGCAAGTACAGATTACAGTTCATTTCTTTAAGTTGTCTTTGTTTGATGTATCTCTTCTTTTCCGCAGCTGTGCATGTTCATATAACACGAACAGAGCTGTTTGTTCATATTCAATCACATTATAGAAAACAGTATTGTTCTATTCATTCATTATTCATTCATTTTCCTGACCTAGCAGATAATCACCTGCTTTTCAGTAAATTTCCAAAAGGCATAAACATGAATTTTGCTGTGCTAGCAAATACTAGGTCAGAGAGCATCTTGCAATTTCAGAAAGCATACTGCAGTTTGAAAAAGCATCTTATAATTTCATACAGAATTAAGCTGTACATAA
Source organism: Protopterus annectens (assembly GCF_019279795.1). NCBI lineage: Eukaryota > Metazoa > Chordata > Ceratodontiformes > Protopteridae > Protopterus > Protopterus annectens. Next base: position 1,245,082,673 of record NC_056726.1, read on the forward strand.
AATAGAATGAAATGTGTTAACTCTTTTAGCTTCTAAGCACTAAACATATACATTAATACATATTTTTTTAACATTTCCCCCTGTTAATACTTTTTATTCTATTTTCAAAAGCATAAACAGTTGCTTCTTCTCCTAACCTCTTTCTGTTCAGAATTTGCAGTTAAGAGAGTCATTTAGTTTAAACTTATGAAAGTGTTTCATTTTTCAACAGTTCTTCAATTTCAGTACTTTGATACAAAGTTTCAGAAACTGACATGTCTATAAAATCTTTGATTAATCTTTTCATGCAGGGAATACCACAACAAACACACACTCCTAATAGGAGTAATCCCGCACAAATGGCAATCAGGATGTTCATTAGGATGCTACCCCACCCCCCCAAACAAATTCTGGAAAAAAATCCGTCAGTGGGTTTGGGCCTGGTTTGGTCATGGCCAACACTTGCTGAAGCACCTTGAGATGGTTGTTTATCTCATGCTTGTTGTCAGGAATATATGAACAGCACTCCTCTTTTATTAAAGTGCACGTACCACCTTTCGCCGCTAGGGTGAAGTCGAGAGCCATTTGGTTTTGAAGCTCCACAGTTCTCATAGCGTTCAGTTCATCAGTCACTAATTCGAGAGCAGAAAAAGTTGCATTACTCATTACTTCGAGAAGTTTGGACAGTTTTCTCAGCTCCCAAATTGATTTTACTGTGCCATATGCTGGGGCTATACCTGCCCACGATATAATAGTGTCACTCAAGTCCATGTGTGTCAGTTTATCTTTGTTTTTCATGGAGTTATGGTTTCTCCAGCCTGCTTCAATTAGTCCCATTGGATTCTCAGGTCTCTTGACTGGATTTCCAGGTTTCTTGGTGACCTCTCTGACATTTCGAATCCTTCCCTGAGGCAAAACTGCAGTGTGTTGTATGGCCGGAACCAGGTAACCCAAAAAACAACTGCCGGATCAATTCTCAGGTAACCATTTGTATGCCTTTTTCCCACACACAAAATAACAATTCTCTACTTTAGTATTAATATATACTTGCCCTGCATGAAACATTTTTTTATTAATGATAGATAGTTGTTTAAAGAGAATAGGATTACACTGTACTTCATCAACCGTTTTGTGCATAAGTTCAAAATATGAGTCATAGTTTGTATCACAAATATAACCTGCATTATTAGCTTTGATATAACATTTGTAAGGAACAGTCACATTACAATTGCTCCAACCCACCTGAACAGTATCATTTTTGTAAAAACATACAATTCCCTTTTGTGTAACAGGTAGGTACAATGCTATTTTGTCTTGTGATTTCACAGTTGTAGTATCAAAAATCAAATTTTCCCAGGTCTCATTGACCCCTAGGGGGAAAGCAGTCATTAATAATCCCCCGTATGCTGTTGGTATAGCTGTGCAGATCCAGCAATTCGAAACATTAAAAGTTTCAGCATACACATATTTAATTGCTTGGTAAGTATTAAAGTTTGGATGCCAGTCTATAAGTAACGAATCTCTTTTATTCAGTTCAGCTCGTGTGGTTGGAAAAAGGAAAGGCCACAACAAAAAGATTAATGTTATCAGTATGGCCAACAGAATGATCATGCAATACTTCTGTGGTTGTTCTACATTTCTATTTGCTCCGTATCTGGTCATTTTGTTCTTGTGTAACAGTAACAAGTTTTTTGTCCAGTTCAAAGTTTTTAACCAATTTACAGTGTGTCAGATGAATCCAGGATGTTCGCTCTGCGATCTTGACTGCAGTGGGTGTTGACAGTAGCACTTGGTACGGCCCTTCCCACTTTGGTGTAGTCCAATTCTTCCTCTTAATAACTGTCACCCAGACCCATGTGCCTGGGACTACTTCTGCTTCCGATGGTCTGGTTTGTTCTTTATCTGAAACAGAATTCAACTGCAAAAGTTGTTTATTACTTAAAAGTCGTCTCATATATTCTGCAAGTGAACTGTCGGACTCCTGGTCTGCAGACATGAGAGGTTTCCACTGAGGTATATAATATGCCCTCCCAAACAGTATTTCAAAAGGAGTTAACCCCTTTGCATTTGGAACAGTTCTCATGCTCAGCAGTGCCAGGGGCAGGCAGTGCACCCAGCTCTTTTGTGTCTCACTAATTAATTTCCTAAGTTTGTTTTTCAAAACCCCATTATGCCTCTCTACTAATCCTGCGGATTGGGGGTTGTATGCACAATGGTTCTTTAAAGAAATTCCGAAATATCGGCTCAACTGTTGTATAGTTTGATTTACAAAGTGTGTGCCATTGTCACTGTAGATCTTTTCCGGTATGCCAAATCTAGGAATAATTTCTTTAACAAGGACTTTTGCAAAAGTAGCTGCATCTGAATTTTTAGTCGGAAAAGCTTCTACCCATTTGGAAAACATATCTATAATGACAAGACAATACTTCTTATTTTCACATTTGTTTAGCTCTATGAAATCCATACAGATAGTATGGAATGGGTACGGCGGTGTTGGGAAACTCCCTTGCTTAGGCTTCAATGCCCCTTGTGCATGATGCTTGTTACAAACATGGCATGCTGCACAAAAATGTTTTGTGAAGTTTGTAAATCCATATGCAGTGAACACTCGGTTCACTAACTGTACCATCCCCCCGTTGAGACATGGTACTGCCCATGGCTCAACAAAGCTGCATATCTAAACAAGTTAGACGGCAAAATCGGTTTTCCTTCTTTGGAGATGTACAGCCCTTTCTCAAGAATTGCTCCTCTTTTTATCCATTTCTGTTTTTCTACTTTCATAGTAAGTGTCTGCATTGTTTTCAACATTTCTAAATCTAAAATCACAGAAGGTTGTAATTCCTCACTCAAAAGAAATACTTCTGAAGCTGAAGCTGCCTGCTTTGCAGCTGTATCAGCTCTCGCATTACCTTTTGAAATCCTATCCTGTTGCTTGGTATGAGCTACACATTTACAAATAGCTACTTTCTGAGGTAACTGAATAGATTCTAACAAATCTAAAATAAATTGTGCATGATTAATCGGTTTACCAGTAGATGTTATCATTCCTCTATTTTTCCACTGTTGTGCAAAAACATATACAGTAGAAAAAGTGTACTGGCTGTCAGTAAAAATGTTCACACATTTACCCTATGCCAAGGTACACGCCCTTGTCAAGGTAATCAATTCCGCTGCTTGTGCAGATAAATTGTGTGGTGAAGACTTTGTTTCTAAAATCTCAGTATCAGAAACTACTGCATACCCCACTAGGTTCTGTCCTGTAGGACCCCTTCTGCATGAGCCGTCCACGTAATATGTCGCCTCGGCATCATCCAAGGGAACATCTGTTAGATCTTTTCTAGGCAGTGTCTTTTGCTCAATCTCCTGCAGGCAGCTGTGTGGTGTGCCATCCGCAGGGGTTGGGAGCAAGGTAGACGGGTTTAAAGTTGTACATCGTTCAATTGTCATATGAGGATGGCTCAAGAGTATAGACATACAGGAAAGATGTCTAGCAGCAGGAGAAAGATATGCTACTTTTTCTTGCAGTAAAATAATTGCGACTGCATGAGGCACTCTCAATGTGAGAGGGTGGAACAACACTACTGAGGCCGAAGCCTGTACTGCCATTGCAGCTGCAACTACTGCTTTTTCACAGTGGGCCAGGGATCATGCCACTGGGTCCAGCTGTGATGAATAATAAGCTATGGGGTGTTGCTTATCCCCATGTTGCTGTATTAACACCAATGTCATATAACCTTGCTTACAATCTACAGTTTGGAAAAAACGTTTATGATAGTTTGGTAATCCTAAAACTAATGAGGATGCTATCAATTGCTTCAGTTTGCAGAAAGCTGATTCTGCTTCTGGTGTCCATTGTAATAAATCTTGTGCTGCCATAGGCTTCTTGTATATCAAGTTGGTCAGTGGAGCAGACTCCAAGGCATAGTTTGGAATCCAACTCCGACAGAAATTAGTCGTGCCCAGGAAGGACATCATTTCCTTCTTGGTAGTCGGTTTGGGTGCTTGTAAAATTGCTATTTTCCTATCTTCATCTAATGTTCTGCCTTCTTTGGATATTACATATCCCAGGTATTTAACCTGCTTTCTCCAAAGCTGCAATTTGTTTTTGTTTACTTTATGTCCTTGAGTGGCTAGAAATTGTAGTAATGCTATGGTATCTTCTCTGCATTCTTGCTGGGTGGGGGCTGCCAGCAGGATATTGTCTACATAAAGTAAAATTTGGCTGCCTCTTGGTGGGCTAAATCCCGCCAAGTTGCTTTCCATCTCCTGTGCAAATATTTTTGGACTTTCACAATACCCCTGTGGTAGTCACGTATATGTATACCTTTTCCCCTGAAATGTAAATGCAAACCAATGTTGGCTGTCAGTGTATTTCGATATCGAAAAGAACGCATTACTAATATCTACCACAGAAAAATACTTCTGTTGAGGCTTCAAATCATTCAATAGGGTGTGTGGATCTGGCACCGTAGGTGCTCTAGGTATTACTGCGTCATTTATAGTTTGTAAATCTTGGACCATACACCATTCTCCATTTGCTTTCCTGACAGGGAATAAGGGTGTGTTACATGGCAAATCGGGAGATTCTACCAGTACTCCTTCCTTAAGTAAGGCTGCTATTATAGGTTTGATTCCTATTTCTGCATCCTTTCTTAAGGGATACTGTCTTTTTTGAGGTCTAAATGCTGATTTTGGTGTAATAGTAACTGGTCCTGCTGTACGAATTAGTCCTACATCTGATTTCCCTGTTGACCAGAGAGTTTCTGGTATGCTCCGTAAAGCATTTTCTTCCTCTTCTAGTAAGAGTGGTAATCAGCTGTCTTCGCTAGACTGCAAGTGTACAGCTGGGTGTGTCTGTGTTATCCCATTTAACTTCTGCTTCTGTACTCCCTGTTCTGACAATTCTAGCTCTGTCTGTTTTTCCCACTTTGTGACCTTTTCTCCTAGGTCTGCCCATTTCACATTCTTGTCCTTAGTTAAACTAACATGTGGTAATCTATTAGATCTACAGAGTGCAAAGAATTCCTGGGACAATGAACAGCTAACTACACTGTTCCCTTCTGTGTCCCAGTACAGATTACGTAATACTAATCTGATTGCATGGTTTTTAAACAGTTCTTGCTCATATTCCTTATCAGGTACTGGTGTGCTACAATAATAAAGAGTACAGTGCAACAAATGTTGTTTATCATTGTCAAGGGAGGGGGACTTACTGATGGCTACGTTCATCAGTTCTTCGGTTATTGCCCCTGGACCAGTCGTGACTAAGTCCTGGCTGTACCAATAAAATGTTTCACCCTCCGGTTGCACCACAAAAGTATCCATTTGTCACTGTGCTTCCATACCCCGCATAGTCGGTACTACTGCTATGCCAAATATTTGCATAAGATCTCTGCCCAAAAGGTTTACTGGGCATTCTGCAGAAACAACAATTTTGCTTTTCTGGGTCATCCCTGAAACAAGGTCAGTTATTGCTATATTATGGGAGAGTGGCTCCCGATACAGCTGTCCATTAGCTGCTTTCACTAATATGTAATCAAGTGATTCTGAATTTTCTGGTAGTTTGGAAGGATGTATCAGGGTTCGTGAAGCCCCTGAGTCACACCAGAATTTAACTTCCCTCCCCTCTACCAGAAGTGTAACTTCCGGTTTTGTGTATGCTAAATAGAGCTCTAGGCTCAAAAATACTAAGTCTAAAATTTCACTTTCTTTACCATCTGTGATTTCTTGCACTTCCTCTATTTCTTCTATCGCATCCTCTACTCCTTCTATCACATTTGCATTTGTCTTTCCTCGGTTACTCCCTTCTAGTGATTCTTGACTATCATATAGTCAGTCCTCACCCTCCTTATCTTCCATGGCTACCTTCTTGTTTTGCTTGCAATCCCTTGCTAAATGTCCCTTCTTTCCGCACTTAAAACATTCACCCCTTTTCTTTCTCTCTTCAAACTCTTCTGATCGTTTATCAGATTGTTTGTTTCCTTGGGCATTTTTCTTGCCCTATTTTCCGGACTGTACTACATAAACCTCTGCTCCATCTTCTACAGAAAATACTTAGGCTTTCTTTTTCTTTTTATTGTTAAAATGCCTTTCGGCATGCCTAGCATATTTAAGTAGTGACTGTAATCTACTCGTACGATGGTCTACCATGTGCTTTGTAATAAAGCTGCTTATAGGCAAAATACTGCCTTTCAAAAATGCATTCTTTAGCTGCTGCTCATACGGGGAATCATGTGTCTGATCTTCAGGTACTGCATTCCACAATGGTTATTAAAACACTCTAATAATCTAGCATAATATCTGTCAACAGTTTCACCTTCCTGTTGAATGCATTGATTAATGCAAGTCCAGTCTGCCCTAGGCTTCCATTTCTCAGAGATTCGGTCTGTTAGACCTTTCACTCTGTTATCCAGTTCTGCGTTGCTATGTGGGAGTGGCTTGTGCTCTGCGTCACGGGGATTCCAGTTGCCACTGATCATGTGCCAATCTGGACCTACGATTTGTCTAACTACTTTTTCTACTTCTTCTCCATTTAAATGATAACTTAACCTCATGCCCTGTAAGTCTTCTAAGAATTTTCTAAAATTAACTTTTGGATGGGGAATTCCCTCTGTGGCTTTCCGGATGTCTTCCGGTGTCCACGGTCTATATTCTAGGAGAGTCGGGTCCTGCCCTGCCTGTCCTGCCTGAGGATTTGGTACTTCTATGCGTGGACATATCTCTTCTTCACTCATAGCTCGTGAATTTATTTGATATAACTTAGTATCCCCTCTTAAGTTATGTGTTCGAAACCTAGTCTCGATGGGATCTCTGACATACGGTCTTGGCTTCGCAGTGGCAGCCGGGTATAGTGGAGGTGGATCAGCTTGTCCTTTCGCTTCATATTCTGGTGCAGGAAGCGGAGGGGCTGATGCTATTACCAAATTATTGTCTTCTTTATCTAGAAACATAGCTTTTGAATTATTACATTTTTGTTCCTTATGGTTTGCTTCCTCAATCCACCTCTGTGCCTGAGGAATGCCCAATTGACATTGCTTTTTTACTTGACCTTTTTGACAAGTTTAATAAGCAAGGATTTTTCTAATTTGCCATCAAATTTATATTTATCAGCCCATTTTGTACAGTATCTAACATTGTCGGCACGCTGTAATTGCATATATTTCGCATCTTCGGTTAGCGGTGGGTCTTGGGAACATTTTGTGCACTTATTACCCATATTGTTCTGACTGTTAAAAAATGTTACGTAACCCTTCTTATTTTCACGTGGTACCACGACTTTCTGTTTCACAGTTTATCTAGAATGACTGTCTTACCTATTCTGTTTCCATGATCTATGACAAGACTGCAATCTTTCTGTCCCTGACTTGCACAAAACAAATCTCCTGACAGATAATTCAAATCAAGTCTCTGATCTAAACAGAAAAAAGGTAAATCTCACCTTACCTTAGCCTCTGTGATTAACTGTCTCTGGTTCGTATGCTAACTCGTCCTTCAGTCGCAGATCAGAAAAGTGTCTGGCCTCTTTTGAACGACAATTCAGTCGGAGGTCTTTCAAAGCAGAAGAACCGATGTGGTCTCTTCCCCGTACGGTTTTATGCCACCTGGCCCATCTGACCTGAGGCGAAGTGAGAGTTTCCGGTCCGGAGGACCAATCTGTCAAAGGAAAAATAACTTCAAAAAGATCAACACACGGCAGGTTCAGGTTAAGGCACTTTAATCTTGCAACAAGGAGACAAAAATGTGCTAATACAGAGTTTGTCTAATTAGAATCAGGAAGTGAAGCTATTCTTATACATTTCTTACAAGACATTGCTCACCAAGCTGACATAATAAATCACAAGTTCTTTCAATATTATTTCACAGCAGCTGTTTGTCCATGATTTTCTGCTGGCATATCAGGTTTACAAAAAAACTTCCTAAGAAAAACAATGTGGCCTTGATGACCACGGGTCAGATAGAACTTCTCACTATGCAATGTTACCATTCAAGGTACTATGGCTAATTCGAGCACAAAACAAGTACAGATTGCAGTTCATTTCTTCAAGCAGTCTTTGTTTGATGTATCTCTTCTTTTCCGCAGCTGTGCATGTTCTCATAACACGAACAGAGCTGATTGTTCATATTCAATCACATTATAGAAAACAGTATTGTTCTATTCATTCACTATTCATTCATTTTCCTGACCTAGCAGATAATCACCTGCTTCTCAGTAAAAATTTCCAAAAGGCATAAACATGAATTTTGCTGTGCTAGCAAATACTAGGTCAGAGAGCATCTTGCAATTTCAGAAAGCATACTGCAGTTTGAAAAAGCATCTTATAATTTCATACAGAATTAAGCTGTACATAAAATAGAATGAAATGTGTTAATTCTTTTAGCTTCTAATGAGCACTAAACATATACATTAATACATATTTTTCTAACAGTGGCACCTTTGCTTGTGGCAAGTGTAAGGCTTGCAAGTATGTGAAAAAAACTTTCCCTAGAATTAATAATGCTCCTTTTAGAACTTGTGGTTATTTCACCTGTAATACTGAATGAGTTATATATGCCTTGAGATGTCCTTGCAACAAATTCTATAGTGGAGAAACAAAAAGGTGTTTTAAAACTAGAATTTTATAACGTGTGAGGGATATTGTTAATAAAAAAGCAGAGAGCTCTATAGCTGAACATTTTAGTTTGTTTCATGATGGGGAAAGTAAAGGGCTACAAGGTACTGTTTTGGAAAAAAATACAAATAATCTAGATTTGATGTTTCTCTCATTAAGAAACAGTTGCTTTTAAAATAATCCACTTACATTTTAAAATTTGACACCCTATCTCCAAGGGGACTAAATGAAGAATGTAATTGGAGAGTATTCTTTTAATTGTTTAATTGATGCATTTGTATGTGTATATATGGGACAAGTTTTTTACATTGTGTATCCTTGAAGGCTTTGGCCGAGACATCAGCGTTTTATTAAATTTGCTGGATACACTGGTGGTTGTTTCCTTTTTTTGCTACAAGGCAACTTTTCACTTTGTGCAGCAGTTAATTTGCTATCATTTGTTTTAATACCTAATTTTCATAAGTGAACACCCCTTTAAAAGGGCATTCAGGCTCTCTAATTGGTGGCAGGGTGTTACTGCATTATTCCGGGGAAGGGGCACCACTGAAAATCTGTGTCAGGCTTTCCCAGAAGTGTTTGGATGTGTGAGATTTAATTTATTTAAGTGTGAGTATATCAGAGGTCTTAAACTGGAAGTCATTGCTCTGAAGTGTGCAATAAGGAGTTATATTTGGGGTGGACAGAAGTATATAGTCCAGTCCCAGGTTATACAGCATGTTCCTGTTGTGCTCTTAGGGGAAATTCTGAAATATTACTCCTGTTTAAGAGACAGCCTCCTACTGGAGTCAGTAGAGAGGACTGAAGTTCTTTAAATACTGACCTAGGATAGTAAGGGATGTCACATTATTTGTTGGCAGTCTGGTAGGATATTATCTGGGCATCACAAGGGGTATCATGAGACTCATAGATGCCATTAGACCCAGAATCCTGAGGTGTTCCTTTGCAGAGACTGAATTCTGAGTGGAAAACACTTGAAACAGATCTAGACATAGAGCTATTTTTCCTGTGGAAGAAAGTTCTATATATTGAAGTATCTGGCAGATACCCTAGGAACACGATCCTCTCTGTTGGAGTCAAAAAAAGACCAAAAAGCACAAACCAGGAAACAGCAAAAATGAGTGAACCAACTCCAAGACAGCAGCAATAATCCAAGTAAAAGAATTTATTTAGCGCTTTCGTCTTTCTTGTACACAGACTTCTTCAGAATGAATTAAAAACGTTGGTGTCATCATATAAGTACACAACTCAAAGTCATAATTAGTTAACACACAGTAGTCCCCAATCCTGCTACAAAGTTTTAAAACTGGGTTAACTTTTAACCTGCTGGCAAAAAAAAGCACAGTAACCTTACATACAAATAAGACAATTACATGACCATTATATTAAATACATGGATTTAAGTTTTAAAACGGGGAAAAGTGTTATTTTATCATTCAAACCAGGAAAAATTGTAGAATTTAAACTGACCTGCCATTTCATCTCAATAAATTTCAAGTATTTATCTACTGAACTCTCTTTTTGTCCCAGGACAACATGATCTATAACACAAAACTTGAAAAAATGGTCAGGAAATTCTCATATATGCCTATATAAAGCATTATTTACATTTTTGTTGGCTATGTCGTAACAATGTTGGTAAATTCTCTGTTTGGTGGTCCTCTTGGTTTTCCCAACATAGAACCCATTACAGGCCTGGCACAACCCAAGATATACTACCCCTTTAGAGTAACAATAATACTTTTTCTTTGGTCTAATTTTTCCAAAGTTCCTAATAGTGACACCTTCTGTGTCCAACATGTCTGCATTGGGGGCATGTACCACATTTGTAACTACCTCCAGTCTCATTCAGGGAGTTTGTCCTTTCCAATAATCCCTTAAAACACACCTCTTTCTTGTAAACTATCTTCAGTGTCATACCTAAGGTAGTAGCCACCCCTGGGTCCAGACTTAAAATATCCCCGTGCCTATGGTGATGTCTCTAATGTCATAGAAGTCAGAATTGTATGGTAATACCATCACTTTTCCAATGCTGTTTCCGAGTCAAAAAAATACTTTTGAATGTTCTCTTGGTATCCCAGCTTGTGTAACAGATCTCTCACCCAAGAGAGAGAGAAAGAGATTCCTGAAACTTTTAAAAAGACTCTGAAATTCAGCAAGTCATCTAAATATGGAAAATGTGGATACAATGTACTATAACTGAATCTAGACACTTTGTGAACACTCTTGGAGCAAAATCCAAAGGGTAAGGCAACAAACTGATAATGTGATCCAGAAATACAAAACCTTCAGAAACGTGAAATCAGGATGAATAAAGATGTGATAATAAACATCTTTAAAATCTAGTGTTAACAAGAAATTTAACTGAGGATGAAGGAGCTAATAGGTTGTGAAATTACAGCATTTTGAACTTGGGCGCTATCACAACTTTGTTTAGGAAAGAAAGATCCAAGCATTTTCTATCAAAGGCACCAAAGATATCCTTTGAAAAAATCCTTCCCAAACTGGGAAAGAGGAACTGTCTCTATTAATCCTTGAGACAACATGTACTTTATGACAGAGGAAATAGAGAAGTTTGGATTGCTGGATGAGGAATAACTCCCAGGGAGCGAGGAATATCTTCCCACTGCTATGTGTAACCTTGCTAAATGATATTCGGAGCCCATTTGTCTGACAGTATAATATTACCAAAGAGAGAAATGAAGATTAAGACTTTTTGGAAGATTTAAGGGCTGCCAGGGGGGTCTATATCATAACACTGAAGTTCTCTAACATCAAATGTTATTATATCGAACCCTAAATACTGAAGTGTGAAAACATCAAACAGTCAGAATAGCAAATTTTTTCCCAGGGAAAAAATTTGCTATTCCGAGAAACATACACACAGCACAAACACACACAAAAAACAGCCATCCACACACATATAAAGTCCTACACCTAAACTAAACTTTACATACAGTACTAGCTATCCACTTACCTTAACCCAACCCTAACCCTAAGGTCCGTCACTATCGCACACTCACCCGCGCCCTAACCCTAACTCACCTAACCCGCCCCCTAACCCTAACCTACACACAATCGCACACTTACCTGACCCACACCCTAACCCTAACCCACCCCCACCCCTAACCTACGCACAATCGCAGACTTACCAGAACCCGCGCCCTAACACTAATGTCCACACAACCGCGCACTTACCTGACCGGCTCCCTAACCCTAACTCACCTAACCTGCTCCCTAACCCTAACCTACACATAATCGCACACTTACCTGAACCCAACCCATAATGCTTCAACATATCGAACGCTGAAAACAGCGAAGCCACAGCAACGGCCCACCAAATTCTTTCTCTGGAAAAGAATTTGGTGTCCTACACCTTCGCTGTTTTCAGCGTTCGACATTACGGGTTCAATATTATAACATTCGATGTTAGAGAACTTCGATGTTATAATATAGAGCCCTGCCAGGGTGGGGGTGGGAGTGGAGGAAATGGTCCCTTATTAGTCATTTTGACTTAACTTTCCTTTGTTTTGGGAGGTTCCTTTTTGAAATTTCTTTACCAATGATTTCCAAAATCTGCTTACCAGCATTCTGCTAAGACTGCTTATTTTACTTCTTGCCAAATCGAACAAGGGGTTAGATAATTCCTTAGAGAATTTGGAAAAGTAGTGGTGAAAAATGTGAAGGATTCCTTGAAACAGCTTACCCCTCTCACCACAAATGTTGATAACTTCTAAAGCAGAGACTCCCAAAACTAACTGTCTATATAAAAGGTAATTTAAAAGCTCATATTTTACATCTGCCGGGAGATTTTGAGAATCCAGAAAGGCAAACATCCTCAAGCCAGTACCAGTAGCCATAGCCCTGGAAAGAAGTATCTACAGAATGATACACACTTTAAACAATGAGTAGTGACTGTGAAATGGAAGAAACTAAACCACTCAAATCAGATTTTTCCACACAAGAAGAAACTGCATATAAAACATTCGTCATATGTTCATGATTTGAATAAACTTTAACATATGAGCCTGGCAATTCAGAATTCTAAAAATCAAAGTTGCAGAAGTATACACTTTTCCCATACTTATCAATCATCTTACTATACTATCCTTTTCAGAAAGGGAAGGATTCAATTAACCGAATGTTTAGCAGTAGTTGCATTAACTACAGCTATAGCTGCTGGATCAGATTTGGGACGAGGTTATAAAAAGTAAAAAAAACTGAGGAACTTTATACAACTTAACTGCAACCAGAACCATCCAAGCTAAGATAAAAATATTTTCTTGATTATGTACACTTGTACTTGTTTTATATAGTAATCATTACAATTTTTTGAGCATTTTTAAAGCATTTATTTAATTTTGTGGCAAAAAATTGTATTTCTTTGTTTGTTGGCTTTTCTAGTCCGTATGCCTCCAAAACTTTTTGCAGAAGGCTGAATTAGCCAGGGACTTAGTTGTTTGATCGTTGTTTTGTTATTTAATCTGCTCTTGGGAGCTGTTTTCACTATTCTTTTACATTAAGAAATTCCAAGATCAGACATTTTGTGACTGAAGGTGTTTATCTGGTCTCTCGGAGTTGGGAAGCACTGCAGGAAGCTTAAAGTGTGGTTGTTTATAGGCTGGGGGGGGGGGGGGGGGCACAGGAGTCAGTTTTCAAACATTTTTCTCTGTGCGGAAGTTTCCACCAGTCCACATCAGTTACTGTCCAGTATAAGCAGCAAATGCCTAGACAGTAAAATTTACCTATAAAGTTAGGATTAGACCTGAAACTTGTTAAATAGTGTGGGATTGTGCAGAAATAAGCTTAGAGCAGTTAGCTTGCGCACTGAATAGCACTACCATATCCTAACATTATATAACATCCCACACTTAGCCCCTGAAACTACCCCAGGAGACCCCCTGTTAAAATCAAATTCTTAATCCTAAACAGCCAACTGTATTACAGAACCAGGCAACATGGATATGAAATTTCCAAATGTCTCTATGGCTAGTTTGGTAGATCTGAACATCCTAAGATAATGTGGAAATTGCCTCATGTTCTCAGACAACTAGTTAATCATTACAGAAAATAGCATGGTATGTGAGGCATGTAAATACACAACTTCCTTGGAAACAAAAATCTCCCATACAAATGAGGTTGTCATGAATACCCACATTATATCCCCTACACATACCGTTCACCACACAAACAGACATACACACACACACACACACACACACACACACACACACACACACACACACACACACACACACACAGACTGCCTTATGCTGAGGCACTTCAAATAAACCTTCCCAAATCTCAAAGACCTCCAAAGCCACCTAATGGTAGCACTGCTCCTCAGCAATCACTAAAGCACTCACCAAAAGCCACACCAAACATCTCACATACACCTACACCTAATGGTCCCCCAAATGCAAAGCCCATATGGCAAGCATAAACTTTACCTAACACTCTTATCATTGGGGACCCCACTGTGCGACACACAGATGCTCCATTAAACAGGTTGGACAAAGAGAAGATAATGGTTGTTTGGCTATCTGGAGCCAGGATCCTCAGTATCATGCACGCACTACTACACCCCAGGTACCAATATGATTTTGCCATAGTCCATGTGGGTGTAAATAACTTCAGATATATCTCACTGAACTGTATAAAAACAGACACAATGAATCTCTCAGAATGTGAGTCACAGATAGGAATAAGCCTTGCACTGAGCAGCATTCTAATTTCACCGAGGATGATACCACAGTATAAATATAAAATTATTGCTTTTAATAACTGGCTTAATTACTGGTGTCACTCCAGGGGGATCAAATATGTCATCATGGGACAGCATGGTCAAAGACTACATTGCTTTGTCAAGGATGGATTGCACCTGTGACCCCTAGGCTTTCAGATATTGGCTAAAACTTTATCCATCCTTTTTTAAATCTATACCAAAACGACAAAACTACCAACATTTTGAAAAAGTCTATAAGCAACCTTATGGTCTTACTGTTCAAAGCTCAGAGCCTAAATAAAAAGCTCCACACTCTGCAAGATCTCTTCACTGTGGAGAATATAAACATCTGTATCATGACCGGGACTTGGTTTAAAGCCATAAAAGTACTCCAGAAATGCAAGGCTACAGGGCCGTCCACACATTTGGACCAGCAACAGCACAGACTGGGGCCAAAGGTGGAGGTGTTTTGATCTATATTAGCAAAAAACACAACTCTAAGTTGGTTAAACAAGATGATACCATGGAGCTCATCCATGTGCAAGTCACCACAGGTAAGGTCTGTCACCATCTGACGTCTAGTTACAGGTCAATCTATGCCCCTAGGTTTCACAATTCACCAGCCAGCCAAACAGCCTATTCATGGGTGACCTCAACTACCCGTTTATAGACTGAGAAATGTACACTGCCTCAAACTCGCAGGCAAAACACTTCCCTGACTTTAAAATCCAAAAAAATGCTCACGTATTATTCCACTTCCCACAAAACGTACTGTTGCTAAGAAGAAAAAAGAAAATGTGTGGGAAGCAAAGTGCAGAGTAGGTTTTAAATCCCAAGTAGTTCACTATAAAGTTCCAAATACAATGCGAATCAGGTTCAGATGTCTCCTCAATGTAAACAGCCTATGCAGGCAATTGCTGAAATCCCAAAACCAGCGGGTGTGTTCCTCTTCCTAGTAGTTCAGCCACAAACTCTTGTTAGTGCAACTCCACAAAACTACAGCTTGTCATGCACAATCAAGTAAATACAAGCGTTAAGCGGAGGTTATAAACATTTATTAAATAAAAACGGCAAGCGCTTTCAACTTGTGGTCTTCTTCAGGCCAATAACAACTAAAGTGCTTGGTGCAAACATTTAAATATACAAACATTAAAAATGCAATGATGTCACATCCTCAATTAGTTGAAGTGCATGCATTATTTAAAAATTAAAGGGACAGGAAGTGCTGCCCTAATTTCAAGCATAGCTTGTTGTAAGCAACTTCTAAAATTATGAATAAAACATAAAAATATATATAGAGCATAAAAATATATGGCATGTATATATATATATATATAGTCAGACATACTGTATTGCTAAACAATCAATCTTATAAACATGCTTTATACATAAAAAAATGATATTTCTATTCTTTTAACAGAGCTAAAATAATGTGCATCCACACATGTCATGTGTGGAATGCATGCATCCAAATATCCATGTCATGTACTAATAGAAGTGGAACAGAGAGATGGAACTGGGATGTTGCATGTGTGCATTTGTAAAAAATATGTATAGGCGGATAACGCATAAAGTATATATGTGTATGTCTATATGTGTAAATTGTACACATATATAAAGACAGTTGACAATAACACTATGTGATGTTATATCAATGCCCTAAATGAATACTATGCAAAAGGGGAAAGGAGGGTATGTGTGTGTGTGTGTGTGTGGGGAGTGACAAGATTAAAGGAAGTGTGGAAGGGGAATGAATGTGAGGGATGGGGGGGAAAGAAGTTAAGAAAAAAGTGAATGAAACAAATAGAAATGTCAAGGTGTAAGTAGATAAGTATGAGATATATGGTATATATGGTGCTCAATGGCGTAGTGACCTAGATTTCAGCATGGGTTTGATGGATACCCTGTCATTGAGACCAGGGTGACAATCAGCTCAAAGTCTGATAATCCATTTGGTCTCCTTTGCTTCAGTTAAATTCTGGATGTCACCTCTCCTCAATGTGGGTTCATTCACCTGTATCACTTGAAACTTAAATGTGTGTTGTTTAGAGGTATTAATCACATGTTTCGACAATGCACTGCATGGTGAGGCCACTCTGATCTTGTATATGTGTTCTCTGATTCTCTCTTTCAATTTGCGGTCAGTTTTACCTATATAAAACGCACAGCACTGTGTGCAGGTCGCTAAATAGACTACATGTGTAGTATCACAGGAGGCCGCAGCTGTAAAAACAAATTCCTGTCCTATGTTCGGATGTATAAAGCTATCTGTTTCTTTGATGAAATTACAATAATTGCATCTACTACATTTCCTGGTCATGCTGCTTTTCACACAGCTCACAGTTTCACATATTCTGTTCGGTCCACATAACATCCTATATAGGTTATGTTTGTTCTTATATGTGAACCTAGGAGAGTGATCAATCACTCCTGATATATCTAAATCAGTGAGAAGAATGTCCCAGTGCTTCCTGTAAATGTCCTTCACATATCTAACATCCTGTGTGTAAAATATTGGTATCCTAAGTCTATCACTACTATCATGTATTGCGTCCAATTCTTTGCATCCATCATTTCTATTAGCAAAGTATGGAAACGCTCTACCTTTCCTCAGCTCATTTATATCTTTCATGTTGGCATCTATTTCATCAGGTGAGTAGCTTCTATCCAAAAACATATTCCTCAATTCAGACATTCTATTATCAAAGCTTATATTATCAGAGTGTAATCTAGATATCCTCATAGCTTGTCCTCTGACAATGTTGTTAAAACATGTGCTGGATGCATGCTACTACGATGTAATAGATGATTACGATAGCAGCTTTTCCTATGCACACCTGTGTTCAAGAGGCCACTCGGCAATCTCTGAATATAAACATCCAGGAATGATATCAACTCTATTGAGTTATCCATTGTAAACTTGAGATAGTCCGTGTGGGTGTTTATATCTCTATGGAATTCTAAGAGTTGTTGTTCGTCTCCTTTCCAAATAATAAAAAGGTCATCAACGAACGGGTGTAAAATGACACATAATTCTGATATGCAGTGTTCTCAAATAGAGAGTTAAACTCCCAGCATGCCATGACAAGGTTGGCGTAGCTATTGGCACAAGAAGTGCCCATAGCTACGCCATCCTTTTGAATGTATAACTGATTGTCAAATATAAACACATTGTTCATAAGTACTAACTCCATGAGTTCACAGATAACTTCAATCTTGCTCATAGAGAATGTACCTTCTTTCTCTAAGCATTGACTAATACAGGTAATGCCATCCAAATTCGGAATGACAGTAAATAAAGACTGTACATCTAGGGTGACTAGTATATCCCTCTCTCTTTCCTTAACTGCATGTGTCTTGTCATATAACATGAGTAGGAACTGTTTTGTGTCTCTCAATATATGTTCATACTTATTAACGATTGGTCTCAGTAAGTATTCTAGATAGAGTGATATGGGTTCCGTTACCCACCCTCTCCCGGCCACAATTGGTCTCATTGGGGGGTCTCTCCCATCTTTATGGATCTTGGGCATCCCTTGTATACAAGGTATGATTGGATGTTCTACAATGAAATATCTGTACAGTTCTTCGTTAATTTTCCCTTCAAGTAATAGAACTTCAAGTTTGGTTGTGACCCTATTCATAATTATATTAAGTGTATGTGTGTCAATCTTCTCATAAAATTTTGTATCTCCAAGCATCAAATGCATCTTGGTTTTGTAGTATTCTATGTCCATCACTACTATGGGGCCCCCTTTGTCGGCCGGTCTTAACATAATGCTACTATCATTCCTTAAGTTATTCAGTGCTCTTCTCTGTGCGGGGTTGAGGTTCCCTGTCCACTTCTTACTTTTATTAAAACTATCATTTGCATATAGATCTTTCTCCACCAACTTTGAAAATGCTTCTATCAATGGATGGTTATTCGGGACATATGTGCTAGGTTTCCTAAATTTATGTAATTCTGATGTAGTACCAGCAAAATCAAGTTTAATCTGTAAATTACGAGTGAACAATTTAAGATCAATGATATTATCAGTAATATCACTTTTCTGAGAAGGAATGAATCTAGTACCTTTCTCTAATACATAACATTCATCCAAGGAAAGTGTTTTCTTGGATATATTCCAAATTAATGATTCTTGCTCCCTTGCCATAATTTCTTTATAGCAGGTCCTGGCTGTGGATGGTCTGCTGGCCTCTTTCTCTGTCGGCCTCTGCTCATTGACCGTTCTCTCCCCCTACCCCCACCTCTCCATTGTGATGCAATAGGGAAAGGGGCTGTATGGGGGAAGCCATGGTTCGATGTGCTATCCAAGGGTACATTTGATTTTTTCTTTCCTACTTCAAGACTACCTTTGCTAGTACTATCACTATTTGTATCAATATGTTCACATATGTCTATACGAGTATTAGCTTCCTCAAGAACGGAAATATTGTGTATATTGCTAATGGGTGACATGCTTTGTATGTCTATACCATCGTGGTGTACCATAGCTGCAGTAACCACCAGGTTCCGCTTCCCACCACCTTGTGGTAGGTTAGCTTTTATATTAACATCACTATTACTATTACCTGGCCTGTCTTTCTGTTGTATAGGGGGATCTGGGGGGTATACGAGAGATGCACACACACAATTCCACTGGTGGCAAAAATCTCACATACAACCAAGATTTTCAAGAACAAACACATTACATCCATCACCAACATAGACCAACTTATACCGAGGCATTAAAAAGCAATTTTCCCAAATCTCAAAGATCTCCAAAGCCTATAAACGGGAATGCCTATCCTCAGCAATCTCTAAAGCACTCGCCAAGAGCAACATCAAATACCACATGTATGCGTACAGCCAGTGGAGCCCCAAGAGCAAAGCCCATAAGGCAAGCAAACACATTACACAGGACTCTTTGCATAGGGGACTCCATGGTATGACACAGGGTTTCTCCACTCATCAGACTGAGCAAGGAGAAGATAACGGTTAATTGCTTATCTGGAGCAAGTTTCTGCCAAGTTACAAATGCTGTCAAGTCACTACACCACAGGTACCAGGATAATTCTATTATAGTCCATGTGGGTGCTGATCTGAGATATACTTCCCGGGACTATATGAAGAGAAACACTGTTGAAATGGGGAGCGTCTATTACAAGAAGGAAGGGGGAAAAGATCTACTAACCCTTTCAATGAAGTGGGTAAGGCTGACACAGTACATTTGTCAACAGCTGACCATACTAACTTAGAGTCACTTGAACGGCTGCTGTTTAGAGAAAATGCCTTACATTATAATATTCTAGGCTAGCAGAGATATTTGGATATAGACATTACCCTTAGGGGGTTAAGTTTTGTAAATAATCCTTCTGCTGCCTTTTATACCTCTGATGTAACTGAACTAGAGTTTGAGAAAAGATGGATTGCTGCCTCCCATAGGTGTGTAAGGGAATGACTGCTTATACTGATAGAACAAGACACCCTAAAACAGCGTAAAGTGAAGTCTGAAATTGCAGCTGCTTGTGATGAATTATCTGGGCAGCTGGGTGGTTCTAAGTTTGAACAATGGTTAAGTTCTTTAAATATCAAGTTAGAGGAATACTCTAGTGAAATTATACAATGTAAAATCAATAAGTTACAAAGAGACATTAGATACTATGACTCTGGATTGGCTTTTAAGAAGGCAGCCAATCAGAATGGTACTAGAGGCTTTAAAAATTCTTCTGGGAGATCTAAGAAACACCAAAATGTCTCCTTTGCCTCTACAGATGAAATTAATACTTCTGCAGGCACTGATAATGAAAATACAGACTATCCACCTTTGCCTGCTCCATAACAACCTAAATTACATAAATAATACATTTTGGGGCCAAGGGAAACAACAGGGAAGACAGCAGAATGGCTACAATCAACAAAACAAATTTAAAAGACGGTATGAAGGTAAAAGAGACTTTCAACAGCTCAAACAACAAAATAAAAGGACTAAATATTGATTTTAAACATGTTTGCACAGTAGTTAGCAGTATGAAAAGATGTAATTTGAATAATTGTATTGTGAATTTATCTGGGGTTGATTTAAGTGAAACTGAAATATCTGTTTTGAAGTATGGTTTAAAGTTTATACCAACAGCTCTACCTAGAGCACATTTTATTAAAGCAGAAGTGTTTTAAGTTAGTAAGAAAGCTGCACTTGGTTAATTACTTTAAATGTAATGGTGAAAGTATGTCAGTTAATGAAGAAAGTGTATCTACAAGTGAAGGTGAGATGCTGGATTTCTTCTCTTGTGATTCTTCATTTGAAACAGCTGAAAATCTTAATGCATATTGCCCTTTAAATACTGAAATGGTTACTTATCCTAGCACTTTTATACCTGCAGTTAATAACCAGGTGATTTTGCAATTTTCTAAGATGCTTAATTTTGTATTAGAGAAAGTTCTGAAAGATTTTTCTTCTGATAAGAAAGACATTTTGTATAATATGAGTAAGAATGAATGTTTGTCTTTATTAAATTTATGCAAAAGATCAGACATAATTATAAAACCCTCAGATAAAGATAGAAAAATTGTTGTTATGCACTGGAAACAATACCTGAAAATGTGTATGGACCATTTATCTGATGGCCAAGTATACAGGGCAGTAAATATTTATGTTTTTATCAAGCTATAATGAATTCTAAAGAACTAGTAGCTAAAGGACTAAGATTGGGCTATTTTACAAGAAAAAGATGCCCTAAATAAATTCAATGTAGAAGGAAGCTCAATGGCTAAGTTTATTGTCTGCCAAAGACACACAAAAATGTGAAAATGTGAGCCCCCCCAGGTAGACCCATAATAGCAGCAGAGAATTACTTTCTCCATAATATGGGAATTTTTTTACATTCCTATCTTTTGAACTATGTAGTTAAGTTAAATTCTTATATTAAAGACACTTTTGCATTTTCTGGATAAAATAAAGAATGATAAATGTGATGAAGAATATTATTGGATAGTTATAGATGTAAAAAGTCTCTATACAAGTATTACCCATGAGTTAGGTATGGAAGCTGCTAGATTTTTTTCTAGGTGATAGCCCTGTTAGTAATTATGTGATGGAATTATTATATTTTCTTTGATTAATTCTTTTGAGTTTAATAAGATTATTTACCAGCAAGTACAAGGTACTGCCATGGGTGCATCTTTTGCACCCATGTATGCTAACTTTTGTTCAGCTTTTTGAAGTTGAGTTTTTGTATAGATTTAATTTTTTTAATAGTTATGTCATTTTATATTGCAAATATACAGATGATTTCATTTTTTATGTAAGGAGTGTGCTGAAATAGCTCTCCAGTTTATAAATGATTTAGATGCAAATTGTTTTCAGATAAAATTTGATGGCTTACAGACAGGAAAAACAGTTAACTATCTAGGTGTCACTTTGACCATTAGGCATAATAATATAGTAGCTAATATACACAGAAAGGGAATTGGAGATTATAATATTTTGGATAGTAGTAGTTGCCATCCACCACATACTTTGAAGGCACTACCTTATAATGAATTATTGAGAGCTAGCAGGCTATGTAATGATGAAATGGGTGTAGAAAAAGAAATAATAAAAACATGTATTAACTTCAAGCAAAGGGGGTATGATGGGAATGCTATTTTAGATGCCCTTCATAAAATAATAGATACCAGCTTACTTCATAATAGGCCTTTAGTAAATAAGATAAATAATAATAGAGAATTCAATACTGTGCAGGAGTGCAGACAAGTTTATTTTGTTACTGTATATAATATTCTAAGTTAGAAAACTATTGATATCATTAGATATTATTGGCCCTATTTAATTAATATGGAAGGGGTAAAAAATCTGTGTACAACTGTAAAGATCTCTTTTAAGACAAGTAGAAATATTAAGGGCATGGTGGTACACAATGGATTTGTTTCACCTGGTGAAAAATTAAACCTACAGGTTGTAGCATGTGGCATCTTCCCTTGTGGAAGGTGTTCGGTTTGCCCCAACATTACCAAATGTTTTGAAAAAATAAATGGTGTAAAATTCTGTTCCACTTCTGCTTTTTCATGTATAACTAAATCAGTGGTATATCCTCTGTCTTGCCCCTGTAATTTGTTTTACATAGGGCAGACTAAAAGAATATTCAAGCTACGGTTGCAAGAACATATTAGAGACATAAAAAATAATAATGCTATGAGCCCTATGGCTTTACATATGTTTACTTGCCATAGTAGTGACTTTTCACTGTTAAAAGCTTGTATTTTGGAACATATTTCAGAAACAGATGAAGTGTTAATGAAAAAGAAATTATTGTACAATGAAACTTTATATATTTTAAAATTGAATACACTATCTCCAGCAGGTATAAATAGTGAATGTAACTGGAGAGTGTTTCTTTAAAATGTATATGATTCTTTTAATTGATGCTTGATTAATTAGATGATTGTTTAATTAACTGTATTTAAGTGAATATATATGTGTGTATACATATGAATGTATGGTGTGGCATATTTTGTAACTCCAGAAAGGCTGTGCCAAGGCGACAAGAGTGTTATTCAGTGTGAATAAACTATTTAATACAAGATTGGTGGCATCTTTTTCATTGGCTTTGTAGTCTGGCGTGTTTTAACACTTGCTTGGTGGTTTTTTAAACACTGTTGATCTCTCTGAATATGTGTCTTAGGCAGATACGTTCCATGTGTAGAGCAGCATGCTACCTTCACCAAGGAGGATGCCACAGTACAAACAAAAGATGACTGACTTTGATGAAAGTCATAATTTCTCATATCCTTCTTGGGAGATTCAATATTTGTCAACATACGGAGGACAAACTACATTGCTTTGCAAAGGATGGTCTGCATCTATCTCACCTAAGCTTCCAAACATTGGCTAAAACTTTATCCATCACCTTAAAGCCTTTTTGGGGGAATGCCAAACTGACAAATCTACCAACATTACAGGCTGTAGTGACACAATAAAATACTAACAAAATAATAATAAAATAAAAAAAATAGTATTGAACAGCCAGCTAGACGGACTACTAGAATTTAAATACAGTTCACTTTTAATGAAAATTAAAACAAAGATTAGGCACTTTCATCCATAAAAACAAGTGGACTTCCTCAGAATCTAAAGAACCATTTAATCATTGGGTATGTATATATAGAAAATCTAATAAAATGCAATATTACATCATGTTAATTATAGAGTTAAAGGGACCATACATACAAATTATTATTAAAATACATGACCTTATATAAGTAAAATAAATTCAATAAAATTACTTTTTTAACATAACAGATCTAAAATTCAAAATTGGTTGAAGGGAAATATCTTCATTTATTCCTAGAAAGAGTGAAGCAAAGAATTTTACCTGCCATATGATCTCTTTATTTTTCAAAAGCTGTTTATCATCCCCACCTCGAGGATCATATCCAATCTGTTCCAAGATGGCAAATTTACACTTTGCAACTAAAGTTATTTCTAAGGTGTTTGAAAGGTGTATTTTATTATTCTGTTTACTTATATGATATAAATGCTCATATATTCTATTTTTAGAGCCCTATCTGTTTTGCCCATATAAAATGCTGGGCAATCGTTACACTAAGCTAAATATACTACTTTATTGATAGACAAATCAGGCTCATTAATGAAGGGGCATTGCTTACAAAACCCACACTTTTTCATGCATCCTTCTGAAGACCCACTTTTAATCTTTTGAGACTTCATATTTTCAAAATTAGTTTTTAAATTAAACCCAGTCTTATACACAAAGGTGGGGTTTTCATCCAAAATCTGATAAACTTTGGGCTGCCTCTTAAAACCCCCCAGTTATTCAAAACATATTCTTAACTTCCTTAGAATGGGTCCATACTCCATCATTAAATCCTTCTCATACTTGGTAGCTCCTTCTATACCAGTATCCTGTTGTAAGCCTATCCCTAATAATGGCTTGTATTTTATACCCCATTGGGATATCACATAGCCTTTCACATCACTAATTAACTCTAGGAGATATCCTCTCACAAGAAACATATTACCTATGAAATCCAATTACACATTAACATCCTCTAACTGTGATGTCATTCTGGATGCCCTTATACACTGCCCCTTTATAATACTCCTTTTCTGCTTAAATGGGTGCCAGCTAGAATATTCCAAATAAGTGTTAGTAAAAGTAGGCTTCTGGTATACATTTGATTTGATGCCTGAATCAGTATGTGAAATCACAGTATCCAAATAACAAATATTAGTCCTACAAAATGAATATGTAATCTTAAGAAAAGAATAAGCCTGGTCCAAATAATTCATAAATTCCCCTATTTGTTGTTCCGATACTTTCCATAAAATAAATATATCATCTAAAAATCTAATGCATAACTTAATGTGTTAAAAAAATGGCTACCAAAAATACTCTTCAATTCTCAATAGAGCATTACCAAGTTAGCGAATATGAGGGCACAAGAGCCCCCATAGCCACTACCTTAATTTGTTTAAAACACTCCCCATCATAAAAAGTAAAACTGTTCTCTAAAACCAAAGTCATTAATTCATAAATTAAAGTCAATTTATTAAAATCTAAATTGGAGTGTTTAACAATACTATTATAAAAAAGTTCTAAACCTGTCTCTTTTGGGATGGATGTAAATAAATCTACTGCATCAACAGTAAGAAAAATTAGGTCTTTAGACTATATTTGGTCTTTTAATCGTCCAAGAAAAATCCCACAAATCCACAACTAAATGTTCAACTTTAGAGTAGATCAGTTTTAACTACCTATCAATAACTACTCTTAAAGAATATGTTTTAGACTTACTCCCAGATACAGTTGGATGAAATGGTAGCCTCTCAATATTTATATGTATTTTGGGAATTCCAAAAATAGAAGCTGCTACTGGTTTCTTTACAGCCAAAAAAAAATAATACAAATCCACAGATATCCTTTGATCTAATAAATACTCCTCTAAATGTGAATCAATTCTGTTGTAAGCAATATTTATTGCATTAACAGAAATTCTAAGATAAGTGACAACGTGCCCCAAAATATGCAACATAATTTTGTAATATTCTAAAGACTCATAAATGACTATCCCTCCACCCTTATCGGGTTTCATAATACGGACGAAATTGTCTGACTGCAGTTTCTGAAATAGGTTCCATTCATCTTTATTTAAATTATATATGTGGTTCCTTTTCTGGCCTGCAACCCACATAAATATTTTGTAATAGCATCTTCTAAGACAGCTAGGGTGGGGTGAAGCAGCAGATTATAGGTACTTCTTTTTTTATGGTAGGGGCATTTTGTATTTCATCATTTTTCTTGTCCTTAAATAAAAAAAATCCAAATTTGACTTCCTAAGAAATAATTTTGTTTCAATAAGAGAATCTAAATTAAAACTCATAGTGCGTACAAATTTTAACCACTTCAAAAACAAAGACAAATGTTCCTTCATAACTTCATGGTTACTAAAATTATAAATATTAAAATTATTAAAAGTGTAAGTAACATTGTTAGCCTTAATTATCTGTGATAATCCCAATTAGTCTCTTGCTGATCCCACTTCCGTGTTCCTATTCCCTTCATCTGACACGAGTCCCATTGATTTTGGTTTCTGAAACTGAACCCTTGTCTTTTCAATAAATGAAAATTTAAAAAAAATCACCATTGTATCTCTCATTCTTTTCATTAAAAAAAACTTTTTCTGTGGTCCCTTTGATACAGGAGTAATGTTTCTGGTTCCTTCCAGGCATAAGCCTGGTTATTCTGTTACTGATTAAAATCCCTATTCATTTTTTTTATTCTTCTTCTCAACAATCTTATAACATTTCTTGTCCACTATATTAAATTGTTTCAAATAAAAATCTTCCTATTGGTTGAAAATCAAATCATTGTGAATATCCATAATAAGTTCCTCAGCCTCATTAATCAATGTTTTTAACTTATCATCCTTATATTTAATAATACATTTCATGAATTCAAAACCAAACAAACTTGTCAAAAAGAGCTGAAAATTCATTGCACATTTCTTCTCAAAATTCTAAATCTAAAGGAACTTTAAAAAAATGTAAACCTTGAGGTACTATTCTTAACTCCAAACATTTACTAAGACATACATTGTCCATCTGCATTTTTTTTTTCATTTTAAACAGTTTGTTTTCAAATAAATAAATCAAGTCTTTTAGCATATCACATCATTCATGATCCATCTCCACATTTGCTCAAGTCCCCATCTCACTGTCTGCATTAAATTTAAAGTTATTCTTAATAAATTGGTCAAAGTCAGTTAACTGTTTACCTTTAAAAGTTGTAGCAAAATGCTCGTTATGTAGACTGTCTCCATAGGTTCATAGGTTCATAGGTTCATACTAGGCTATCTGCCCAAGGGCATTTATAAGCCTAGCCCATAGTTATGTGGCTTTCGCCACCCCTTTAGTTATGCCTATCATTTTTCTGTGCCTCTGTCAAGCAGTGACACTGAAGTAATCCCTGGGGTATATCTGCGATCTCCCATCCATTGGTCAAGATTCCTCTTGAACAAGGCCAGCGAGGTGCTCTGCCTCACATGTACCGGAATTTTGTTCCACAACATAGGGAGTCTCTGGGTGATGAATCTGTCCCTCCAGCACGTTCTATTTATAACCGTGTCAAGGTTTAAGTCTCCCGCCCTTGTGGTTCTGAGGGATCTAGATTTTTTTGAGGTGAAGCATATTCATCAAATCTGGGTTTGACATGGCCTTATATGTCAGGCACAGGTCACCTCTGAGCAAGCGGTATGAGACTGAATAAAGCTGGAGTTCTTTCAGTCGGGCAGCATAAGACATATTTTTGAGACCCTTTATCCTTTTGGTGAGGAACTTTTGGGGCCTTTCAAGCTGCATCAGGTGTCTGGTCAGATACATTCTGAACGGGCATTGTACTCAATCATAGGCCTAATGAGTGATGAGTACAGGGGACGATGACCTCCCTTGATCTAGATGTGAATCCCTTCATGATCAGGTGGGCGATATAGAAGGTTTTCCTAACTACTTTAGCAACATGAGTGTCAAGCGAAAGACTACTGTCAACTTGGGTCCCCAGATCCCTGATGACTTTTTCTGTGCTCAGTGGATTGTCACCTATATGGTAGCTAGGGGTAACCTTGTTTTTCCCGAAGGGTATGACTATGCATTTTTGGCGTTTAACTTCAGGCCATGGCTCTGGCACCAGTTATCCGTTTCTGTGAGGCCCTTCTGGAGGATATCTGTGTCAGATGTGTTTTCGACTATGGCCCAGTTTGCAGTCATCTGCAAACTTTGTCAGCCATAACCCTCCTGTGTTTGCTTGTACTTCAGAAAAGTAGATGCCGAACAAGAGTGGACCCAGGACTGAGCCCTGTGGGACACCACTTGTGACAGGCTTTGAGTCTGACATGGCTCCAGCAACTCTGACCCTGTGGGTTCTGTCGCTTAGCCAGTTTGCAACCCATCTTGTGATGTATGGGTTTACATTCAAGTTGATGAGTTTTTCGATGATACCTGAGTGGGGTATTGTGTCGAAGGCCTTTGCCAGGTCGAGGTAGGCTGTATGGACTGCTTTTCCCTCATCAGTGGCCTTGGTGACTGTCTCGAAAAAGTCAACCAAGTTTAAGAGGCAGGATCTGCCTTTGACAAAGCCAAACTGGGTTGGATCCAAAGTCTGCAAGTTCCCTATGTCTTTATTTATGAGTTCCATTATGATCCTCTCCATGGCTTTGCAGATAAGGCTTGTCAAGCTAATGGGGCGGTAATTTCCAGGGTCTGTGGAGGCACCGCCCTTATGAAGTGGGACCACAGTCACCGTGCGCCACTCCTTGGGTACGTATCCTGAGGTGAGGCTAAGATTAAACAGCTGTCCTAACTGTGGGTTTAATTCCTCGTTGAGCTCATGAAGCACACAGCCGGGGACACCATCCGGTCCCATGGATGCTGTGTTTTTTGCCTTAGTAATGGCAGTTCTCACCTGGGCGTTGGAGATGTTTGGGGGGCTACAATCCTCTGGAATAGATATCTCTCCTTTGGGGAGGGGGAGTTTGCACTGAACCTGTCAGCCAGTATGTTAGCAATGTGTGTAGGTTCAGTAATTTTCACATCATTTTGAACTAATTCTGAGCATATCTGGGAGTTTCCTCCTAGGTTTCTAACATAGCTAAAGAAGGCCTTATGATTGTCTTTAGAGTCCTTGGCGATTTTTCTCTCAAAATTTGCCTTTGATGATTTTATGAGAGCTCTTAGTTTTTACTTATAATGATCAAAGGTGTCTTACCTTTCAAGGATTTTGCTCTATCTTGTAGTAGCTTCCTCCTTTTGTTGTAGAGCTTGTTTATGGCTGGGGTCCACCAGACTGGACGCTTGCCTTTGGTACAGAGAGTCTTAGTTTTGTTTGGGATTGCCTGATCCATGCAGTCCTGTAGGTGCTGGTAGAAGGCATTTGTAAGTGATTCAGCGGTTTGAGTAATGTTTACCACTGGCTCAGGGGCCTTAAAGGAGACCACACTAGTTTTAGAAGTGTGAAATCGGCTTTTGAGAAGTTTTTCACTGTGGTCTTTTTGTTTCAGGTGGGGGCGGGATGAGGACCTCCAGCGAGATTAGTTTATGATCTGATCTCACCAGTGAGGGGTATACTTCCGGTGTTGAACATTTTGATCCCATGTTCGTGATGATGAGATCAAGTATGTTTTCACCTCTTGTGGGGATGGTGACTAGTTGTTCCATGGCATTTGAGTTTATGAACTCCAGGAATCTTTGGGTTAGAGTGTTCGGGCTTGAGTAGTGTTCCCAGTCTATATTAGGGTAGTTGAAGTCACCTAGTATGATGGTGTTTGGAGATACATTTATCCCCTCCAATGTTTATTCTCATCTCTCCATTCATTCCTTTGTTGCCTTTAGTTCAATGATTAGCAGCAGCACTCACATAAGTTTTTTTTTTAGGGACTGTTCCCTTGGTCTTGCCCCACATCTCAAATATTTGTTAGTTAAAGGGCTTGAAGTATCATCTCTTTCCTTGTTTAAACCTTCCTGCGATCGTCCACCATCATTACACAGATCAGATTTATTTCCATATTCACTACTGGTACTGCAAACACGTTCCCCCTTTGGAGCTAACACAGGACAAGATACTCACTTCTGTAATGTTGGTAATACTTTATCTGACTGGCTAATAAGCTAAATTAGCCTAGTAAGCTCCCCTTTCACAATCTGGATCTCGGAGTTCATTTTATTCAACTTGTCATGATGCACGGGGGAGAACAGGGAAGGAATATCATCTAACAAATCCATCCCTAAGGCTGTTCACCAGTCAACTACTAAATCCATCAATATAGGGTGCATCGACATAATAAAACACCAACGAAAATAATAAAAAACAAATAATATTGAACAGCCAAAACTACTAGAATTTAAAAACAGTTCACTTTTACTGAAAATTAAAAAAGATTAAGCACTTTCATCCATAAAAATAAGTGGACTTTTTCAGAATCTAAAGAACCATTCAGTCATAAGGTATGTATATATATATATATATATATATATATATATATATATATATATATATATATTATTTATGCAAGTTTGATGACCGGGGAGGTCCACTGGGCTTGGGGAGCCCGTTTTCAGTGGAGGCCCGGGAAAAAAGCTCCATAATACACAGACAATGCATACAGAATGCAAGCATGGTACAATAACATGGTTTAGATACATGAATGATTACAAAGTGAACTTAGCATAACAACCAACAAGTGGCATTCAGCAAAGAAAACAATGACAATTTTATTTGGGAGAGAAAGATAGGCAAACAACCTGCAGGCTAGAAATGATAGTTTAGATATTATTCTAACTATATTTGTGAGAGAGGTTAGCTAGGTAGAGAGGTTAGCCAGGAGTAAAAGCAGAGGAGAGCTTGGGGGGTATAGGGTGAAGAGTACAGTTGTATATATATATATATATATATATATATATGTGTGTGTGTGTGTGTGTATATATATATATATATATATATATATATATATATATATATACACACACACACACACACACACACACACACACACACACACATACACAAAACCTAATAAAATGCAATTAAACAATGACATCATGTTAATTATAGATTTAAAGGGACCAACATACAAATACAAATTATTATTAAAATACATGGCGTTATACAAGTAAAATAAATTCAATAAAATTATTTTTACATAATAGAGCTACAATTCAAAATTGGTTGAAGGGAAATATATTCATTAATTCCTGGAAAATGGGAAGCATTTAGTTTTAGCTGCCATCTGATCTCTTTATTTTCCAAAAGCAGTTTATCATCCCCACCTCTAGCATCATATCCAATCTGTTTCAAAATGGTAAACAAGCTTAGTACAACCAAGGCTATTACTAAGCAGATTGAAAAGGGCATTTTTATTATTCTGTTTACTTATATAAATGCTCATATATTCCATTTTCTAGAACCCTATCCATTTTGCCCACATAAAATGCTGGGCAATCATTACATTTTGCTAAATATACTACTTTTTTATAGACAATTACCATTTCTAAAACACACATTTGTTTTAGCAATGTTGTCTGGAAATAGGGACTCATATTTGTTAATAAAGGGGCATTGCTTACAAACCCCACAATTTTACATACCTCCCTCTGAAGACCCAATCTGTGTGATACTATTTGTTTTTTAGTAAATCTACTGACATAGCAAATAAAACCCAAATAATGCTATAGGTGTTACTGCTCAATGCTAGGAATCTAAACAAGACACTCTACACCCTACAAGCTCGCCTCAGTCTGGAAAATATAGACATCTGTGCCATTAGTGAGACACTGTTTAAATCTGCAGAAAGTACTCAATCAATGCAAGCCTTCACATTTAGATCATCAGCTGCACAGACAGAGCAAAAGGTGGGAAGGCTCAGTCTATAACAACAAGAAGTATAACTCCAGGTTGATAAAACAAGATTACGTCTTGGAATTTATACACATGCAAATCACCACAGACAAGGTTCTCTCTTATAGCTTAGCATGTATAGTCACCCTCTATGTCCCTAGAATCCCTGCTTATATCACAGAGAAGGTTTAACCCATTCAAAAAACATAAACCTTGCCTGTGACATAAATAGGATCTGCTGCAGAGAAAGGTATATCCCAGAGATTACCCCGTCTATTGAACAGGCTCCCCATCCATGTGAAGCTGAGTTCCTCCCTAACCCAATTCAAGTGCAACTTGGAAAATCAGAAAAGAAACTGGAAATTCATCCGTGGTTTGGCATCTATGTCTCTAACGGACACAGGTAACCTGTAAATGGTTCGTCTCCCAGGCCCATGCTTACACTTATCATAGGTTCATAGGTTCATACTAGGCTATCTGCCCTAGGGCATTTATAAGCCTAGCCAGAGTTGTGTGGCTTTCACCACCCCTTAGGTTGAAGAATACTATACCCATTAGTTTGCCGTGCCTCTGTCCAGCAGTGATACAGAGATGATCCCAGGGGTAAACCTACGATCTCCCATCCACTGGTCAAGATTCCTCTTGAACAGAGCCAGCGAGGTGCTCTGTCTCACATGGACCGGGATTCTGTTCCACAGCATAGGGAGTCTCTGGGTGATGAATCTGTCCCTCCAGCATGTCCTATTTATATCCGTGTTGAGGTTTAAGTCTCTTGCTCTTGTGGCTCTGGTGGATTTGGATTTTTTGAGGTGGAGCATGCCCATTAATTCCGGGTTGGACATGGCCTTGTATGTCAGGCACAGGTCACCTCTGAGCAGACGGTATGCGACTGAATAGAGCTGAAGTTTCTTCAGTCGGGCAGCATATGGCATATTTTTGAGCCCCTTTATCCTTTTGGTGAGGAACTTTTGGGGTGTTTCCAATTGCTGCAGGTGTCGGGTAAGATACATTCCGAATGGGGCATTGTACTCAATCATTGGTCTGATAAGTGAAGAGTACAGGGGAACAATGACCTCCCTTGATCTGGATGTGAATCCCTTCATAATCAGGTGGGCAATGTAGAAGGTCCTCCTAACCACTTTGGCAATGTGAGTGTCAAAAGAAAGGTTACTGTCAACTTGGGTCCCCAGGTCCCTGATAACCTCTTCTGTGCTTAATGGATTGCCACCTATGTGGTAACTTGGGGTTACCTTGTTTTTACCAAAGGGTATGACTATACATTTTTTGGCGTTTAGCTTAAGGCCATGGCTCTGGCACCAGTTATCCGTTTCTATGAGACCTCTCTGAAGGATATCTGTGTCTGATGGATTTTCAACTATGGCACCCAGTTTGCAGTCATCTGCAAACTTTGTCAGCCACAATCCTCCTATGTTTGCCTACACTTCTGAAAAGTAGATGCCAAACAAGAGGGGACCCAGGACTGAGCCCTGTGGGACACCGCTTGTGACCGGCTTGGAGTCTGACATGGCACCAGCAACTCTAACCCTGTGGGTTCTGTCCTTGAGCCAGTTTGCAACCCATCTTGTGACATATGGGTTTACATTTAAGCTGGTGAGCTTTTCTATGATACCCGAGTGGGGTATTGTGTCGAAAGCTTTTGCAAGGTCAAGGTAGGCTGTGTGAACTGCCTTACCCTCATTAATGGCCGTGATGACTGTTTCAAAAAAGTCGACCAAGTTCAAGAGGCATGATCTGCCCTTGACAAAGCCGAATTGGGTAGGATCCAATGTCTGTAGGTCCCCTATGTCTTTATTTATGAGTTCCATTATGATCCTCTCCATAGCTTTGCAGACCAGGCTTGTTAAGCTTATGGGGCGGTAATTACCAGGGTCCGTAGAATCACCGCCTTTGTGGAGTGGGACCACAGTTGCCGTACGCCACTCTTTGGGTACGTATCCTGTGGTAAGGCTAAGATTAAACAGCAGCCTTATGTGTGGGTTTAGTTCCTCATTGAGTTCGTGTAGCACACAGCCGGGGACACCATCCGGTCCCATTGATGCTGTGTTTTTAGCTTTAGAGAGAGCAGCTTTCACCTGGGCATTTGAGATGATTGGGAGGCTATACTCTGCTGGGATAGATATTTCTCCTTTTGGGGGGGAGGGAGGGGAGAAATTTTCACTGAACCTGTCTGCCAGTATGTTTGCAATGTCTGTGGGTTCAGTGATTTTTGTATCATTTTGGACTAATTCTGAGCACATCTGGGAGTTTCCACCCAGATTTCTAACATAGCTAAAGAAGGCCTTATGATTGTCTTTTGAGTCCTTGGCGATTTTTCTCTCAAAGTTGGCCTTGGATGATTTTATGAGTGATCATAGTTTTTTACTAGTATTGATCAGAGATGTCTTCCCTTTTAGGGATTTTGCTCTATCTTGTAGTAGCTTTCTCCTCTTGTTGTAAAGTTTGTTTATGGCTTGGGTCCACCAGATCGGGCGCTTGCCTTTGGTGGAAAGGGCAATGATTTTATTTGGGATTGCTTGATCCATGCAATCCTGGAGGTGCTCGTAGAAAGCATTTGTAAGGGATTCAGCAGCGTGGGTTGTGGTTTCCAATGGCTCAGGGGCCTTGAAGGATACCACACCAGTCTTAAGAAGTGTGAAGTTGGCTTTTGAGAAGTTCTTCACTGTGGTCTTTTGTTGGGGTGGGGCGGGATGTGGATCTCCAGTGAGATTAGTTTATGGTCTGATCTCACCAATGAGGGATATACTTCCGGTGTGGAGCATTTTGTCCCCATGTTTGTGATGATCAGGTCTAGTATATTTTCACCTCTTGTGGGAATGGTGACAAGTTGTTCCATAGCATTTGAGTTTATGAACTCCAGGAACCTTTGGGCTAGGGTATTGGGGCTTGAGTAATGTTCCCAGTCTATGTTTGGGTAGTTGAAGTCACCCAATATGATGGTGTTTGGAGAAACATTTATACTCTCCAATGTCTTCAGGAAGGCTGTGTGGGGTTCCTGAGTTTGAGAGGGTGGCCTGTAATATGCTACAAACTGTAGAGCAGTTTTGCCTATGGTTAATTGCACCTGAATGGTCTCTGATGCTTCGTGAGTTGCCACCAGCCTGGAGGTGTGGGTATCCTTGATGAATATGGATACACCCCCTCCTTTTGTGGTACGGTCCGGGTTTTGGGTCCGGAACGCATGATATGAGGTAAAACCTGATAGTGACGGGGTGCTCTCAGGAGCCTTGAACCAGGTTTCAGTCACAGCACAGACATCGATGTTCTCCATACTGAGGAGGGCTTCGAGGGTGTGCATCTTGAGATTTAGACTTCTGGCATTGAGCAGCATTACCCTTAGTTTTTTCCATTATTGTTTTCTAGGGCAGTGGGTTTAGAATTTGAGCCTTGTCTAAAAAAGGCACTATGGGGGTGGCAAGAGCCTTTGCCAATATCCGGAAACCCAGGGGTGACAGGTGCAAGCCGTCCCTTGCGAAGCAGCGTGGCTTGTCAAGCATGTCATTCCAGGCAGACAGACATTGGATCCCCTTAGAATGACACCAGAAATTAAGCCAATTATTAAAACTGATCATTTTGTCTCTGTATTGTGGCATCATTCTTGGTGAAGGTAGGATACTGCTCAGGGTCAGGGTCATACCAGCCTGGGCTACATAATCTGAGAGCTCCTTTATGTCTCTTTTCATGTAGTCCAGGGAGTGCGTCTCAGGTCATTCACACCGGCATGGACAATGACTGAGTCATACTTGTACTTGCTGTGGAGTGACCTGAGTGCTTGTGTTATGTGGCGGATTCTAGCGCCAGACAGGCAGCTTACTGTGACCCTCTCCTTGTTCAGTCTGGTGAGTGGGACGTCAGTGTGTCTGACTATGGAGTCACCTATGACAAGTGTGTCTGGCATTGTGTTTGGCCTTAAGGGCTGTGACTGATTTGCACACTGACTTTGTGATCTATGTGTTGCTTGTGTTATGTCATGAGGTGGCAGTTGTTTGGGTGTCTGCTTTGGAGGCCTCTGCTGTTTTGGTAGATTTTTGATCAGTGCCTCCGAGTATGTCTTTGTGTGTTTATGTGTTTGATTTGTAGTTGTGATAGTTCTATGTGAGACTGGGTTTATGGTTTGTGTGGTTACCTTCTCCTCCTGTCTGGTTTTGCCAGTCCTGAGTTGAGAGAGCTCAGCCTCCAGTTTGGCTATATAGTTGCATCTCTCGCATGTATTTGTGTTTTGTGGGAGGAGGAGAGGGTTGTCTGTGTACATGAGGCAATTGTAACATTGCCTCAATATTCCCAGATTCACCAGCTGAGCAGGAGAGGACGCTAGCAACTGACCCTTTGACATGCTTTTAAATAGAAACACACAGAAATGCAGAAAAGGCAATAAGTCAGTAGTACAGGCTAGCACACTTTAGTGGGCAGCCAAATAATTAAATTAAACAGCAAACAAACACTTTTCGACTTGAATTAGACTAATTTCGACTAAAATGTACTTTTAAGTGCAGATAATAAAAAATGCAGTAAATAACTATGAAAACAGTTAAAGCTTGCTCTAGGTACACAGTAGAAGGTAAAACAAATATAAAAATAGCAGGATACTTAATCAGGAAAGCAGTCACTTTTTTTCAGTTCTCTGTAGCCAGGAAGACTCAACAGGACCACGTGGAGCTGTGTCTGAGCAATATGGCTTCAAAAAAATGCCAGAGGCAGATTTTAACCAGGGAACATCAAAAGAGCTAGAAATGGTCCAAAATGACCAATTACTACAGCTTCTTGTGCTGAGGTCACTTCCCTCAAGGACAGGTAGGCTATTCAAGGCTCCCCACTCCCACTGGTGAGCTAAGAAACTTCTTTCTATCCAAGTAAGGCAATGGACAACACAGGAACTACAACACAGCCCAGGATACAGCAAGGCCTGTAAACTGGTCTAACTAGTTTAGGAGAGGCAAGAAAACAAGGAATATTTTTTTGTTTTTTTGTTTTTAAATAGAAACACACAGAAATGCAGAAAAGGCAATAAGTCAGTAGTACAGGCTAGCACACTTTAGTGGGCAGCCAAACAATTAAATTAAACAGCAAACAAACACTTTTCGACTTGAATTAGACTAATTTCGACTAAAATGTACTTTTAAGTGCAGATAATAAAAAATGCAGTAAATAACTATGAAAACAGTTAAAGCTTGCTCTAGGTAAGCAGTAGAAGGTAAAACAAATATAAAAAACAGCAGGATACTTAATCAGGAAAGCAGTCGCTTTTTTTCAGTTCTCTGTAGCCAGGAAGACTCAACAGGACCACGTGGAGCTGTGTCTGAGCAATATCAAGGGTATCAAAACTTGTCAGAGATTTGGGATACATAGCTAGGCTTATAAAATGCCTTGTGGTTGTTAGCCTAGTAAACACATATGAACCTGTAAGAGAGAACAGGATATACGGACTGCCTGGGTCTGCATGGATGCGGAAAAAGGAAAAAAAGAAGAGTCCATTCTAGACTTTTGTCTGGCAAATGGGTTGATGGTGGCCAACACACATTTCAGAAAGACAGACAGTCACAAAATCACATGTAAGAGTGGACAACATACAACTCAAGTAGACCTCATTATAGTAAGGAAAGAACACTGGGGTAGAATCAGTGATTACAAAGTCATCAACAGTGAAACAGTTGGCCCATAGCATAAGCCACTGGTTGCCACAAAAACTGCAAGCAGTGGTCAGAGAAGGGTCTAAGGTCAACATAGACTAGGCTGAAGACCTGGAAGCTGACCGGAGAAAAAGCACAACAGTTGAAGACATTACTCAGTGCTAGCACTTCAAGAAGAAGCTTAGTATGGATTTGTATGTGGGAAAGACTATCAGTAAATTAAATAAAGACCAGGACAGCACATCATTGCACTGGCATAAATCAAGGCACCCCTACCAACTCTTTGGCCATGCACATTGGATGCACCACCTTCACCTTCCATGTCATTGACAGGATCCACTATGAAGACCTGGATGGCAATAGAAACAGACTAGAGAAGAAGGACTTAAAATGGCAGATTCAACTGACAGAAGGAAAATCACTAGGCCTGAATGAATCTTAAAAAAAATGGACCACCACAATTTTTACTGAACTTGACAGAATGACCTCCCCCACAGAGCCATTTTTAGACAATGCCACAAGGTCAAAACTACCAACATGGAAATTTCATCAAAATGCAAATTAAAGGTCATGCTGCTAAATGCTATGAGTCTAAACATGAAACTGTATCATTGCAAGGATTTTTAACCCTGGAACAGGCTGACATTTATGGAGTCACAGAAACCTGGTTCAAAGCTGCGGAGAGCACCCTGGCTATACCAGGGTACTCTTCCTATCATACATTTAGACCCTAAACTGTGGGCAGACAAGCAAAAGGAGGGGGCATTTCAATATACATTAAAGACATATACACATCCAGACTGGTCAAACAGTATGATGTACAGGAGACACTCCAGGTGCAGTTAACCATTGACAAGACCCCTATTCAAATCACAGCTAGCTACAGGCCCCCAACTTTGAATCAAGATGCCCAATCCACCTATCTGGATTTATCAAGATTCAACCCTTTACCCTGATCCTGGGAAACTTTATCTATCCAACTACAGATAGGAAGAACTACTCATGCCAAAACACAAATGTCCAAAATGTCCTTGATTTTGTTAATGCAAATGCCTTTACCAGCTGGTAGACACCCCAGAAGAGGTGATACTATCTTGGACTTGGTATTAACCAATATGAGTAACCACTGCAGCACCCCTACAGTGTCATCCTCCCAGGTAAAATCCAACCACAAAGCAGTCACTTTCAAAGTCATCATCTCTCCCAACCCCCCCCCCCCCCCAGCTAGGGTCAAACAAATAAACTTCTCCAAAGCTGATTACAACCTCCTGAGGGAAGGCATAAACAGCTTAACAGCCCCCTCCTCCTCCGTAGGAACTGGCACAAATGTCCAAACCTACACCAAAGTACTACACAAGCATTTATACAGCTGAATGAAATCAGGAATACCCAACAGGGCAAAATCCTCCTCCTCAAGGAAGAGTAAACCTGTTTGATGGACATCTGCAATAAATAAACTCTAAATAAAAGGAAAAAAATGCTGTTCAGGACAAAGAAGGAGCAAGTGTCTAATTGGTAGCAATCTCTCCTTAGCCTGAACAAGCAAATAAGAGCACATTGAAATCCTCCAAAGCAAACTTCGAGTCCAAACTGGCCACATCTGCTAAAGACAGCCATAAAGCCTTCTTCACATATGCATGCAATCTCAAAGGAAGCACACAGATCTGCTCAGAAGTGGTGGTCAAGGACACCACATACACAAATGCCATAGATATAACCATAGATATAGCCAACCTGCTGTCAGACAGGTTCAGTGAAAACTTCACCCCTCAGTCCCCCCATCAGTAAATCAGGGCAACCCCAGCACCTGCCCCCCCTTATCTCTATGGAACAATTCATCACTGCCCTCTCAAAGGTAAAATATACAGCCTCCATGGGACCCAATAACATCCCAGGCTGTCTCCTACATGAACTCAGGGAGGAACTTGCAGCACCATTAGGCACCCTATTCAACCAAAGCTGGAGTACCGGCTTCATCCCAGCCAAGTGGAGGACAGCCACTGTCTTCCCTTTGTACAAAGGTGGAGCACTTACCGATCCAGGAAATCATAGACTCATCAGCCTAATTAGCCTGTTCTGCAATGCCAAGCAATGGCTTATTGTGGACCTCATTAACAAGGACACTGGCAACCTCCAAACACTCGATTCGACACAGTTTGGTTTCGTCAAGGCGAGGTCATGCTTGTTAAACTTGGTCGACTTCTTTGTGTCAGTCACCAAAGCCATGGACGAGGGGAAGACAGTGCACACCTCCTACCTTTACCTAGTCAAAGCTGTTGATACTATTCCCCACTCAGGTGTAATAGATAAACTCTCTCAACTAGGCATCAGTCCATATGTAACCAGATGGGTAGCAAACTAGCTGACTGATAGAACCCACCTAGTTAAAATAGGGGAACCCACCTCAAGCTGTAGACCCGCAATGAGTGGCATACCCCAGGGATCAGCCTTGGGGCCTCAGTTGTTTGGAATATACTTTTATGAGGTGCAGGCCAAAACCAGTGGGCTATAGCTGACCAAGTTTGCAGATGACTGCAAGCTGGGTGCTGTCATCAATTTTCCTAATGATGTGGACATTCTCTAAGAGGGTTGCACTCAAACAAATGACTGCTGCCAGAAACCTGGCCTCAAACTGAATGCCAAAAGAAGCATAATCACCTCCTTTGGTAAAGTGACATCGCCACATATTATCACATTAATAAGAAGGTCCCAAGCATGCAATCAGTTGTGAGGGACTTGGGCACCCAGGTTGATAGCAACCTGACTTTTGACCACCATATTGCCTTTGTTGTATGGAAGGCTTTCTACATGGCCCACCTCATTCGGAAGGGTCTCTCATCCAGGGACATGGAGGTCATAATATCCCTGTATTCTTCCCTTATAAGACCCATTATTAAGTACAATACCCCTTTCAGCATGTACCTCACAAAGCACATGCATTCTTCTTCAGCAGAATCCAGGGCCTCAAGCATCTACCCTACAGAGACAGGTTAAAAGCCTGTCCCTCTAATCAGTCTCATACACATTCCTCACTTTTGATCTCTGTCTGGCATACAAAGCAATCTCAGATCTCACCTTGATGGGACTGCTGCATATCTGCAAGTCAAGCTCCACTCGAGAAGCCGCACACACAACATCAACCTGGTCTGTGACATCAATAAGACTTGTTGGCAGGACAGATTTGTGTCCCATAGACACCCCTTTCAGTGGAAGAGACTCCCTCTCCATCTCATTATCCATTTTTAAGTGCAGCCTGGATAACTGGATGGGGAACAGAAAATACAGCCCTGGGATTCCACCTGTGTCCCTGCTGGACAGGGGCATTTGGTGCTGACTTGTCAGAACATGGGCTAAATTCTTGGCTAGGCTAGTAAGGTCCTCAGGGCCAATAGCCTAATGACTTCCTATGATCCTATATACATTTATATATATATATATATATATATATATATATATATATATATATATATATATATGTAAAACTTGGATTCGTTTTTTAGAATTAAAAAAAAGATTAAAGATATAACCCTAACAGCCTAAACAGGGGTATATCTTATTTGGTTATATAACTACCAAGCGAACTCCATGTCCACAAGGCACTAAATCAACCCCAGATCATTAGCAGTATCTGACCCATTTTAGAAGAATACATCTAACTCTAACATTGGAACTATCAGCTATAGGAATCAGCACATGAATGTAGACCCAACTCCATAGAAAGATCTGTGGAAGGTACACAAAAGCGCTGCAGAATTGTCTCCAGAAAGGTGAGACTCTTTCTTCTTTGTATTTATTGATAGGTCAACATACCCAGCAATTTTAATTATTTTTTTGTTTTACAGATTATAGTGGTTTCAGCTTGGAATACTTAGATTGGTTTTATAATAAAGAAAAATAACCATAGTGTAGAAGATGATAGATTATAGCACAAAGTTTTTTAAAAAAATGGACTTGTTTTTCCTAATCAACCTCACTGTGCTGCACTTATGTATGTTTTAATTTTTTGAGTAGATTTGTTATCTTTCATTAGATGCAATTGAAACATAGCTGTTAAGTCTTTGAAAACAGGGCACCATTCTAGACCACGCCCCCGGTGATAGTCCATCCCACAGCAATGACACTACCCTTGAGGGTGGATATATCTCAAAGAATGCCCCCCCCTCTGAACAACTGAAATAAGTTCATGTTATTACAAACTTCAACACATTATCCCAACAGCGCTCATCTGCCTGTAAAGTACCATTTATGAAAAAGAGATTTCTTCAGACAATAAGTAGCTTAGAGACTCCTACTTTCATTTTTAACCATCTTTCTGTTATGTGACACTGAAAATGATCTTTCCACCACTATATCCTTTTGGAGAACGTGGTACTTCAACAGAAAGACATGCGTTTTTAGACTGTGACATTTTTTGAGTTGGTTACCCAACCACATGAAGGGGATTTACTTCCAGGATTTGGTTTGAAAGGCACTATTTGTTTGATTTACCTCAAGAAGAAAAGGATGTAAGGAAGTAAGGGGAGTTGAAGAAGAATGGCAGTGCCTCAAAATAACATGTGTGAGGACTACAGAGCAGATATGCAGCAAAGCCAGGTATTGAAATAAGGTAAATTAGGAAAACTGGAGATGTAATGTAGAAGTCCAGGAAGTCATCAAAAGAAAGGAGTGCAGGATAAAGTGGGAGATAGAAAAGATGGACCAGGTTAGGAAAGAATTCTTGTTGACTACAAAAGGAGGCTAAGAAAGGAGTTGCAGTAACCAAGAAAAAAGCATCAGAGGCACTCTAACAGCTTCTGGAAAGTGACTCAGTAAATGGCACAAAGAAACACTATCAGGTTGCCAGGCAGAGGCAGAAACATAAAGAAGATAGTCAGATACCCTTCATAAGGGATGCCACCAACAACCTCCTCACCAGCACACAGGAAATCAAAGGCAGCTGGAAGGAGTACTTACATCAGGTTCTGAATGAAGAAAGCCCCACAGAAACTTTACAGACACAGGCTACAATGAGAGTAGAGGAGGAGCCCACCATAGAAGAAGTAAAAACAGCACTAAGGAAAATGAAGTCAGAGAAAAGTAGCAGGCTTAGATGAGGTCACAGTAGGTATGATAAAGATGTTGGGTGAGAAAGGAAAAAAAAATGATTCCAGAGGGTACTCGTAGGAGTATTGAGACAAAGGCATATTCCAGATGACTGCAGAATAAGCATACTAGTGCCAGGGTTCAAGAACAAAGGGGACATTCACAACTATGGGCAGACTAGTGGTGTACTCCTATCACACTGCATGAAAGTTCTGGAGAAGGTGACTGATAAATGAATATGCAGAGCACTAGAAAGAAAGATGGGAGGTGAGCAGTTTGCATTCAGATCAGGGTGCAGCACAACTGACCCAATGTTTGTAGTGAGACAGACACGTACGAAGAAGCTACAAACAGTCCAACTGGGCATTCCTAGAGTTGGAGAAGCATATGCCAAGGTTCCAAGAATGTTGATTTGGGTAGTCCTGTGGTGGTTTGAAGTCCTAGAAACATTGGCTGAATTAGTACAAGCTACGTACAAGGAATCAATAACTCAAATGCGAACAGAATTTGGTTTCACAGAGGGTTCCCAGTGGGACTGGGTTTACATCAGGGTTTAGCTCTGAGCCCACTGCTGTTCATACTGAGAACAGATCAACAAAGCTGCCGTATATAGATGCCGTAGCATTACAAGTAGACTCTGAGCAAGAACTTCAGCAAAGTATAGGGAAATGGAATACAAAAGTGAAGGCACAAAGGATGAAACAGTCTCGATAAGATAGCTGCAGTGGCAGCAAATGGGGAAATAAGAAGATGAGAAATGAGATAGAAGGGAAAATACTGTAATAGGTTAACAGCTTCAAGATCTGGGAGAGGTGGTTGAGAAGAAGGGAAGGCTGAATGAGGAGGTCAAATCTAGAATAAGAGGGGCTGCAACCAACTGGCATAGAGTGTCAAGTGTAGTGTATGACAGAAGTATGCCAAAGAAGTTGAAAAGAAAGGTGTACAAAACAGTGGTGTGACCAGTACTACTATACGGTACAAATACCTGGGTAGTAAAGGCAGAGCAGTTCAGGAAGCTAGAGGTGATGGAGATGAAGTGCCTGAGACAGGTGGTAGGATGCTTACTGTGGGACAGATGAAGAAATAATGACGTAACAGCAGAAGCCAAAGTAGCTCCAATTCCAGAAATGGTCAAGAGAACAGATTACGATGGCTTGGGCATGTTTGCAGAAGACAATCTGGTGAAGAAGTGTTACCAGCACAAGTCCTTTGTGGTCTTCCAGTCAGGAAATCGAGGATCCAGTTGCACAGCCCTATATTTATGCCAAGGTTGATTAGCTTTTCTATAAGTTGCATTGGAATCACCATATTGAATGCCGAGTTGAAATCTATGAACAACAGCCTGGCATAGTTCTTCTCTTCAAGATGCTCCAGTGTGAGGTGAAGTGCCACCGAAATGGCATCAGCAGTTGATCTGTTTGCCCTGTAGGCAAACTGCAGTGGGTCAAAATATTGGGGTAGTACTGTAGTCAAATGCCTTTTAACCAGTCTTTCAAAGCATTTCATTACATTTGCTGTAAGGGCCACTGGCCTGTAATCATTAGGCAGGTGGGGCTGGCTTTTTTGGGCAGAGGGATTATGTTGGCAACTTTGAAGCATGCTGGTACTTTTTCCTGGACAAGTGAGGTATTGATGTCCATCAGGACTATGCTCAGTTGGTCTGCACAACTTATC
Source organism: Protopterus annectens (assembly GCF_019279795.1). Classification (NCBI taxonomy): domain Eukaryota; kingdom Metazoa; phylum Chordata; order Ceratodontiformes; family Protopteridae; genus Protopterus; species Protopterus annectens. The sequence continues at coordinate 1,245,126,274 of NC_056726.1, forward strand.
AATACTTTCCCCAGAATATTAGGGCCAGCAGCCTTCCTGGGGTTTCACTTTTCTCAGTTGGTTCCTTACATCCACAGCACTGAAGTACTACCTCCTTTTGGTCAATGAGAAGCTTTACAGCCTCCAGTTATTTTTTCTCTTCAAACCTGCCATAAACTGTTCATAGGTCGGTACTAGGCTATCAACCCTAGGGCCTATACAAGCTAACAATTCCCTGGATATTTCTTTCCACAATATTTACTTCCCTGGACCCCTATCTAGCAGGGTGACTGATGTGATCCCCGGGGTGAATTTCCTATCTCCCATCCAATCGTCAAGGTTCCTTTTGAAGGGGGCCAAGGAGGTGCTCTGCTTGACATGTATGGGCAGTCTATTCGAGTGTGGGGAGTCTCTGGGTCAGGAACGTATCCCTCCAACATGTTTTGTTCATTGTGATGACAAGGTTTAGATCCCTGGAGTGTGTGGCTCTGAGGGATTGGGATTTCTTTAAGTGGAGCATGTCCAGCAGCTCAGGATTTGACATGGCCTTGAATGTTGAGCAGAAATCGCCTCTTGAGTAGATGATATGCCACAGAGTATAGCTGGAGTTTTTTTAGACTGTCAGCATAGGGCATCTGCTTTAGGCCTGTGATTCTTTTAGTGAGCTATTTCTGTGGCCTTTCCAGCTGTTGCAGCTGTCTTGTGAGGTACATACCAACCGTGGCATTGTACTCTATAATGGGTCTAATGAGGGATGAGTACAGTGGGACAATGACCTCCTTTTTTTCTTGATGAAAAGCCCTTAGTGATGGGGTGTGCCACACAGGATTTCCTGACTGTTGTGGCGATGTGGTTATCGAAGGTGAAACCACTGTCCACCTGTGTCCCTAAGTCTCTCATCACACTTTCAGTGTTTAGTGTACTGCCACTTATGTGGTAATTCATGGGTACATGTTTTTTCCCAAAGGGGATAACTATACATTTCTTGGCATTAAGCTTTAGCCCATGGCTCTGGTACCAAGCATCTGTTTCTGTAAGGCCCTTTTGTAGAATATCAACATCATTTGGGGATTCAACAATAGCTCCCAGTTTGCAGTCATCTGCGAACTTTGTTAGCCAGAGTCCCTTAGTGTTGGCCTGTACTTCAGAGAAGTAGATGCCAAACAAGAGTGGTCCCAGGACTGAACCCTGAGGTACGCCACCTGTCACTTGTCTGGAGCTGGATTTGGAGTCTGCTACTTTTACAGTCTGGGTTCTTTCTATAAGCCAGTTGGCAACCCATCGAGTGACGTAGGGATTTATGCCCAGCTTAGTAAGTTTATCTATGATTCCAGAGTGGGGGATGGTGTCGAAGGGCTTGGCCTTACCCTCGTCCACAGCTCTGGAGACTAATTCAAAGAAGTCAATCAGGTTCAGGAGACGAGATTGGCCCTTCACGAACCCAAACTGGGTGGGGTCCAGTGTTTGAAGGTTGCCAATGTCTTTGTTTAGAAGTTCCATGATAATGCATTCCATGCCCTTGCAGATCAGGCTCATCAGACTGATGGGACGGTAGTTTCCAGGATGCAAGGTGGACCCCCCCCCCCTTGTGGAGTGGGATAACTGTAGCGGTGTGCCACTCAGTGGGCACAAAGCCTGAGGTGAGGCTATGATTAAACATGACACTTAGGTGAGGTGCCAGTTCATTTTGTAATTCCTGTAGTACACAGTCCGGAATGTCATCTGGTCCCGTTGATGCTGTATTCTTAGCTTTGGAGAGTGCGGTTTCTACCTGTGTGGCTGTGATTACTAGAATTGGCAATCTTTTGGTATTGAGATGGGCCCTTTAGGGGGTGAGAGGGGGGTGAAGTTGGCACTAAATTGATCTGCCAGGATATTGGCAATGTCCTTGGAATCAGTATATTTAATGCCATTCTGTTGTAGCTCAGACTATCTGAGCATTACCATTTAGATTCTTGACATAACTATAGAATGCCTTGTGGTTATCTTTGGAATCTTTGGCAATTTTATTTTCGTAACTAGCTTTGGAGGATTTTATGGGGTTGGGAGGGTGGCCTAATGGTTAAGGTGTTTGCCTTGCAAACACAAGGTGTAGGGTTTGAGTCTCACAAGGGATAATTGGCTAGGCTTAAAATGGCTCGCAAGGGCAGTTAGCTTAGTACTAACCTATGACCCTATGAAGATGATTTCAGGCAGACAGGAAGAATGCAAGCGGAAATTAGAGTATCTGGCAAACAAGTGGATGGAAGGTGTGAGAGAAGACCTGCGACAGTCAGGCATGAATGTTAAAAAAGGAAGGATAGTGGCATTGAACAGAGAGTGATGGTGACAGCTGACATGAAACCCTGACTCAGTGTAGAAAAATGAGAAAAAGGGGGTTGATGATGATGACGACGACGATTTCTTCATAAAAACAAATCTGCTCAAGGGTGTATACACAGAGCTCACCAACACTTTACTTGTATCTAGTGCAATTCTTGCACAGATAAGTAATTTAAATTGATTGTTTGCACTTTTATAAGATATTTAAGAGTACTAATGCTGTATTTACAAATTGTTTATTGTACTTTTCTGCCTTTTATCACTGTAAAGGACAATGCTTTTCACTGACCTTCTGCTGGTTTCCCTGCATTATAGTCATTTTAAAAGTGATTTTTTTTCTAGCTAGTTTGATTATCTTTTTGGAATTCACTTTGGGCTAACTGTAATGTGAGTTTACATTAAAAAGTAGAAGGTAGTCTGGTCTGTCTGAGGGGGGGGGGGTTACACAGGAAGGCTTTAAGTGAGACTGCTTCGGTTTAGTCAATGCCGCAGTGGTACAGCGGTAGCATTGTTACTTCACAGCAAGAGGTTCTCCCGTTCGATTTTCGGCTTGGCTTGGGAGTGCCTTCTGTGTGGAGTCTGCATGTCCTCCCCGCGGTTGGGTAGCGTTCGAAAGACATGCTTGCGTAAATGGGCATGCCTTCGTTGAAGGTTGGGCGTCGAGTTGGCACCTTGCCGTTTCATAAAAAATCTACTGCCAATCATTAGCAGACCGCAGTTCTGCTGTGGTGACCCCTTACCAGGAAAAAGCCGAAAGACAAACAACAACATTTGCTTTGTTTAGTCAGTTTTCTCTGTCTCTAAATTTAGTGTGTTTGCACAGTTCTTGGCTCGTTTTTACAGAGTCCACAAACGCTTGGCTTATATCCAGTACAATCCTGGGGCGCACAGTTCTTTAAATTGATTTTTGCACATTATAAGATATTTGATAGCACTGGAGTTGTAATGTTGAATTAATTATTGTATTTTCATCCCTTTATCACTGTAAATGGTCATGCTTTTTGCTGACCTTGTTGCTAGTTTCTCCGTATTGTAGTCATTTTAAACATGTGTGCTTCAAGCATGTTTGATTTTCCCGTTTGAATTTACTTTGGGCTAACTGTATGGAGGTGTTAGATTAAGAAGGCCTGGGACTGTTTTTAGTGGCTGTAGAAGATGGACTGCTCAAAGCAGGAAGGCTCTTAGTGAATTTGCTTAATTGGTCAGAGGGCTATTTGCTTTGTTTAGTCAGATTTCCCTGCCTCTATACATTCAGTGCATTTGGACAGCACTGCTCATTGCACAGCATCATTCAGCTAGCCCGGTATACACACAGGCACACAGAACTAAAATGTTCCATATAAAACTATCCATAAAATTTCCATAGTACCTAGATGTACAACGAGCAACTAGCTTGTGCACCGAGGAGCATGCCCCCAACAACGAGTTTGGTCTTAAAATAGTCCTGATTATAGTTTATGGAGATGCACTTCCCTCCTATCTCTCCAGCTAGGCTGGTGAATATGGGCATTCTAAGGCAATGTAGCAACTGTCTCATGTTTACTGATGACCACTTAATTCTTTAACAATCTGATAAAGTGTGCGAGATTTATTCATACAATGTCATTGGAAAAAAGGCCATCACATACAATCACTTATAACAACAAACATGTTGTTAGTAAAACGCACACTACACCCACCTCGCATATTACTGACCAGGCACATAGTCCCACATATGCTGAGGCTCTTAAATGTAATGTCCTTAAGCACGAAGACCTCTCAGACATTGCAAAGACAAAAAAGTATCTTCAGCAACCTCAAGAACATTGCACAAAATCAACACCCAATGTGACACTTATGGCCTCTAAGCACATAAGGTAAACCACCACATAATCTAGTATTCTGGTCATAGGAGACTCTATTGTGAGACACAACAATGTCCCACTCACCAGACTAAGGAGAGTTACAGCCAGTTGTCTGTCTGGGGTCAGGATCCATCAGATGCCGTACACCCTTAGGTCACTAAACTACAAGTATCAGCATAACTCAGTCATAGTCCATATGGGTGTAAATGACTTCAGACATGCCTCTCTTGACTACATGAACAAACACATAACAGAAGTCATGGACTACATGTCCAAGGCCAGTATGAAAGCAGCATTCTACCTTTTCCATGGATAATGCCAGAATCTGAACAGAAAATATTTGTCATTAACATTGGCTTAGAGTATGATGTCATTTGGAAGCGGTACAATATTTGTCATTAACATTGGCTTAGAGTATGATGTCATTTGGAAGTGGTACAATATTTGTCATTAACATTGGCTTAGAGTATGATGTCATTTGGAAGCGGTACAATATTTGTCATTAACATTGGCTTAGAGTATGATGTCATTTGGAAGCGGTACAATATTTGTCATTAACACTGGCTTAGAGTATGATGTCATTTGGAAGCGGTACAATATTTGTCAGACTGGGAGGATATGGTTAACAGGTCACAGTACATTGCCAGGGATGGTCTACACCTGTCCCCTCTGGAATTTCAGATACTGGCTAAAACCTTGTCCATCATCATATTAACTTTTTTATGTACTGCCAGCCTGATAAACCTAACAACATAATTAAACCAACCCAAGAAAATATGAAGGTGTTACTGCTCAATGCCAGGAGTTTAAATAAGAAACTCCACTCCCTGCAAGTTCTCTTCACCCTGCAGAATGTAGACGTATGTGCAGTTAATATTACATGATTTAAAGCCATGGAGAGCACCCTGGCAGTGCAGGGATACAATGTCATCCACACGTTTAGACCAATTACTGCAAAGAAAGGGACAAAAGGTGGAGGTGTCTCTATTTGCAATAAAAACAAACACACCTCAAAGTTGGTCCATCAGTATGATGAACTTGCACTTCTCCACATCCAAATTACCTTAGAAAAAAAAACTCATTCCATATCTTTGCAAGCTACAACCCCCCCCCCCACCCCCACCCCACCCCAAAACTCAGGAAAACATAATACATACTATACTGGAGATGCTCCACATTCAACCTAGTGCCATACCTATGGGCAACTTTAACTACCCCATTATAAGCTTGGAATCATACATGTCCCCTACCATGCAGGCCCAAAGATTCCTGGGCTTAGTAAATACAAATATCTTGGATGAATTAGTCTGCACACTCACTAGGGGTGCAAACATCCCTGACCTGGCACTCACAAACATGGTGGAATGTTGCACCCTCTCTTGTGCAATGTCCTTGGTGGCCAGGTCAGACCATAAAGCTGTCTCCTTTGACATAAACATAAAACCAGAGGCACCGGTTAACCATGGAACTTTTAGGAATTATTTTAAGGCAAACTTCTTACTACAAAGTGACACCATGACAAAATTTCAAGATCCCAAACCCTGAGAACACTACTGCTTATGCAGAATTGTTCCCTGAAATATTGTATAATCATTTTAACAGCTGCATAGAGACAACTGTACCTACCTGGATTAAGCACAGGAGCAACTCAAAAACAAGCCACCCTGATGGAATTCTAACATCAATAGTTACATAGCAAAGAGAAGAAATTCATGGCAAAAATTAGGAGGTGCAACACCCAGTAAGATAAAACATTTCTCTTCAACCCAAACAAGCAACCCAGGGGGCTAATAAAGTCCACCAAAGCCAAATCTGGGGTAATATTAGCCTTTCAGGCTGACAATCAAAAGACATCATTTCTACAGACCTTTCCTCTCCCTCTTTCTCTTTGCTCCCTACTCACCTAGCTACCTGAAGGCAACTTACCCTGCACACTTCTTATAAACTCCTTTTCTCTCCATCCTTTTTCCTTCTATAACCATAATATGAACAACATCTCTCATACTAAGATATCACTCAATTTCCCCTCACTGTCTCTAATCATGTCATCTCTAATATCCCTTTTATATATCTTATTAGAATTGTCTCAGGTCTCATTTATCACATACTAATCTATGTAACAAATACTATCACTACTGAGTTTTCCTCACAAATTTTCTCCAACTCATGTTATTGTTTTTCATTGCACTCCACTGTGAAACATATGTTCTGTTTTTTCATTACATTTTTTCACTCCTATGTTTTGAAGTGTAACATGACACTTTTTGATTTAAAATATCTATTTATAATTGATTTTTGAAAGACTTGTGATTGCGCACCTTTTCTCCCCAGTTCTCCACTGAAAATTGGCACTTTCTGGCCCAGTCAGACTTTCCCAGTAAACAAATATCAAATAAAATAGAATAAAATAGATTGAATGTACCCACAAAATCAAAAAGGTGCATTCAGGCATGTCTCCTTACAGTTGTGCCTGAAGCAGCTGCTCTGGAAACACCCTTTGTAGAAAGGGAAATCAGCCACATGGAGGCATTTGACAGGGACTGAAGAGGGGCCATTTGCAAAGATGGAGTCTTTTGCTCCTTTGCAGACATGGACCCTGAGAGGGACTTGGAAAGTTCCTTACTCAAGTCCCCCTGAAACATTGTAATGTATGTCAAATAATTCAGCGACTGGAGGGGAAATGACACTGAGGCACAGACTCACTTTTCGAAATTGTCCAAAGCTCTAGACTCCCTGTTAGGTGGAGGGACAGAAAAACTTTCCTTGGCTAGTTCTTTTTAGTGGCTGCAGCAACCACAGCAGCATCAACTGGTGGACCCCTACTCCAATGGGGTCCACCCAATACACAGCTGATCTAGTTCCAAAAGCCTAGAGGAACACTGACTCCTCCTCGGAAGGGCTTCAGAAGACCAACCATCTTTATGTCTCAGATTCTTGAGAATCTCTCTAAATGAGACATCCTCAAGAGGTGATCTGGGGGACCCCTCCCCTTCCTCAAAGTCTGTGCCTTCTGTTAAGGATTCCCGTGGGGAATTGATGTGTCTTTTTGTGTATGTATGCTTCTGAGAAGCTTCCATGGGGGGATGATTTGGTGAAGACTCAGACGTTTGTGGGGCATCCTGGATTAGGACTGCCTCAAGGCTTAGACAAACTAGCTGTCCCAATGGGGCAGACTGAGTAGACTCAGTATCCAGGGAAACCAACTGTGGAGGGAAGGACCCAAGGGAGGATAAGGATGTCCTGTCCTCTGAAGTGGATAAAGCTCTCTCCATTGCATCCAAAGCAGAAGCCATGGGAGAGCACCAAACCACCTAGGAGCCAAAGCCACATGACTAGGAAAGCCCAGGGAACTCCCATGGCTGTGCCTCAAAGCAGAAGTCATGGCCAAGCTATATAATGCCAAAGTCCCTAGGGGAAGGGAGGAGACAGACAATCTCAGAGTCATACACCTAACCCTGGAATCAGCACCGAAGCTACAACTCTGAGATCCTTCCAGGTCCAAGATAGTCAGGGCCAGTTGGATTAGAGTAGGTGTTGGGGTCGTCGTAGGCCAAGCCTTCGGATCCAACATAGACAAAGTCAAGAATCTTGGATCCGAAGTCTTAGAAGTCGAGGGATGATCAGAGTAGGAGTAACCAACAATGTGTGGGATGGTGCAAAGCTCACAGGTCCAATGAAAGATGGAGCCAGGATAACTCCCAATTGAATTTAAAACCTCAGAAATATTCTCATCATTCTAGACCTGAAGGAAGACAAGGTGGATGAAGGTCTGGAAGCTCTGCATATTGTACCCTAAAAAAATGGGGAATGCAACCTCTATGATATCAGCTCTGGAGAAAACACTGGCTGTCTAAAGACAAATGACTTAGACAAAGAAAATGTTGGATCCCAGGAAGTGGTCAGATCGGAAGGTTTGGCAGCTGGATCTGAACGAGGAAAGTGGTCGATGGAGTGCTTTCTCACCTCCTTAGGTTTTTCCTTGACTTTCTCCAATGTTTCCCCTTTAGATTTCTCCTCCAGCTTCTAAGCAGATGGGGAAGCTCCAGATACTGAACAGGAGTATGAAGGTAGCAATCCTTTCAGCACTAACTTATTTCTGTGTTCATCTACTGCTCTCTGATTGAATCCTGCATAAATCTCGCATTCCACATCCAGATGGCAAGCTCCAAGACAGTACATATATTCCAAATGGGCGCATCTGAGTTGGGACTCTTATGCCCACAGGAGGAGCATTTCTTAAACCCAGTGGGATTGTCAGACATGACTACCCACACTATACTAGCAACAACCACATAAGAAAAAAATGGGGGAAAGCAAGAACACAATGCCAGTAATGGTAACAAAGATTTCTCAAACTATAGAAAAAGAAATACCAAGGATGGTAAACTCACTACTAACTACCTAGTAGAAGGGTACAGCTAAAAAAGCTAAAAAGGAGGGAAAGACATGAGGCCTACAAGGTGTAATGCACCCAACAAGTACATGTTGGAACAAACACCACCACAAGAAACATTTGCTAACAACTTTTTTTTTACAGAGGGAAAGCAGAGTGAAAGGGGAAAGAACAGTGAAAGGAAGATGAACTAGTGTAGACAAAACATGTCATTATCTAAAAAACAGCCTGAGCTACCCAAACCACACCTGATCACTGGAAGCTGCAAATGAGCGTTTGGAAGGGATTATGAGAAAGGGGAGGAGCTTGAGCTACAGATCCAAATTCTGAGAAGTGGGCAAAGTCAGATCTGGGGTCGAATCTGAAACCAAATGTTTGTGGAACAGATGGAAAAGACAGAATCAGATTTAATTTACACTTAAGTGACCTAACAATATCTGTAGCCAGTTTTTAAGTGGAATAGTGTACTGCCTGGGTTTTATTCTGGGTCAAGGAGAAGTGAGAAGTATTTCAGTCATCTTTGGTATCACAAAATACATTAAATATAATAGGGTGTTCATAAATATAACAACTTATCTAATTTGAATATAGTATACATTAGTCTATAGTTAAGTGATCTAAAGATATCCCTACTCAGTTTTTAAATGGGAGACTGTATTGTCTGGGTACTGGTTTGGGTTATCATGTGAATATAGTTTTAACTAATTTCTGATCTTTCTTTTGGTAACTGATTTTGATGGAAATGAACTTCATAATGCCACATAATGGCTATCAAGTGCATTAAATAAGGAGTATGCATAATTACCTGCAAAGCTACCATTGAGCTTGTATCTGAGTCTAGTTACAAACACATCAGATCACACCATCTTTGTTCTGCAAATGGGGGAATAACAATAACATTTGAAGAGCTAACATAAAGGATTAATTTGTAGACAGATGGTAGTTCCTCTTTACTGCTATAAAGGAAAATGGCTTGTAGGAGGTAGGCTAGGTGCTACTGAAATGTTATCAATGCCAGCTGTATAAAAGGATTCCAATTTCTTTTGTTGTTATTCACCTATTTTAGTCCCCCTCCCATGTACTCCTCTTGTACTGCTGATGTCTGCCTCAGCTAAATCCTGCTTCAGCCCAGAAGGTGGACTCTCCCCCTCCAGGGACAGAATATCCTCATGGTCTTTATCCCATAGGACTGCCCCCCCCCCCCGGTGCCAAGAAATGAAAGATGAAATTCGAGGAGTGAACCTCAAATATGTGGCTCTAGGAATACAACAGGAAATGATCCTTAACTGCTCAGAGTTAGGATGAAATGAGCATCAGCATTCATGTTTCCCACCACTACCTTTCCTTAGATAGTTTACCTAGAAGTCAGGAAGACATGGCCCAGCCTGCAGATCCTGCCCAAACACCTAGGTCAGGTAAGCCCATATTCCCAGCCTCATTACCAAGTGCCTGAACCAATAATTGCAGTCTTCTTGACTCAGCCATAGTCAGGGTTTTATCTTTCTATGTCACAGGAGTGTCGGGATTCTAGGTTCTGCTTTAGTGGACCACTTCCTTTTCTGTTTTTAACAGTTAATTTAGCTGGAGTTTTGTAAAGGCAATCTGTCAATTTTTAAAAGCAGTCATCTGATCTTACTGAAGTTAAACTCCTTTAACAATAAATAGCCCAGAAAAACCTTTTACAGTTTTTGGATGATTGTGTCATAATAACCGAGAAAAACTGAGACCTTAAACTTTTACAGGAGACTCATGTAAGCTATTTAGATCAAAAGTAAAAAAGAACAGTGCGATCATTGGCTTTTATCAAAATCAATACATACAAAAAAGAAAAAGAGAGGGGTAGTTTTCATATTCAGCCCCAAAAAGTGGAATTCAGTGGCTCACAAGACTTATTAGAGGTCTACAGGAGGGTTTGACAGTTGTGCAAGGCCAGCTACAAGGCTAACTAGTCTGGCATTAATTTATCTTTCATCCAGGTATGGTTTCTGAAGTAATGACGCTTCAGTAACCACTACAGGATACAGTAAAAGAGAAGTAATGACTGCAGAAAACTTTAATTGTATCCTGTACAGAAGGGAATCCAGTGCTAGACTTAGATTCTGGACCTTGGAATTAGGCAAATAACTTCAAGGAGTTATCAAAGATAAAACTTTATTTGAAGTAGACCTGGAAGGGCATTAAATAAGCTGTACTCAGCCAGACATCAGACACTAAGTACAATATAGTCCATATTTCTCACCGTTACTTGCTAGATCAGACCATTTTCAAGTCACCACTTCACACTTGTAGGATCATCGCCGTGTCCTGATACTGAACTGATTCCATTTCCTTTCCCCTAAAGTATAGCACTCATATAAGATCTATATTCAAGGGAAAGACTTTAGATCCTTCTTGAAAAAAAAAAAACAGGAATCTGTAGGCATACAGTGGCATGCAGAATAATCAGTAGTGATACAGTATGGTTGTTGTTGTTTGACTTTCGGCTTTTTCCCGGTAAGGGGTCGCCACAACCGAACTCTGGTCCGCTAATGATTGGCAGTAGATTTTTACAAAAAGCCGAGGTGCCAGCTCAACACCCAACTTCCAACGAAGGCATGCCCATTTATGCACGCATGTCTTTCATACGCTACCCAACCGCAGGGAGGACATGCAGACTCCACACAGAAGGCACTCCCAAGCCAAGCCGAGAATCGAACAGGAGAACCTCTTGCTGTGAGGTAACAACGCTACCGCTGTACCACCACAGAATAGCAGTGATACAGTATAAGATAAGTGTAAATAAAATATTTGTATGTACCCTACTGTAGCGGTGATACAGTATGGTACATACAAATATTTTATTTACACTTATCTACAACTCAGAGCATCAAGTCAGTGAAAAAATGTCAAAAAGATACCGAAGTACTCCAGTCCTAAACTGTGACATGGCCAGAGCCACTGGAAAACTGCAGGCAATTTTATCAAAATGTGCAAAAACATTTTTCGTAAATTACAGAAAAAATGCAGACTACATTACCCAACCATTCTACCCTCTGTCTGCTTGTTATAATATATACTGCAAAGTGTAATATCATCATCATCAAACCCCTTTTTCCCATTTTCTACATGGGGTCAGGGTGTTGTGTCAACGGTCACCATCACTCTCTATTCAGAGCCACTTTACAACCTTCTTTGCCACTCATGCCTTCTCTCACACAATCCATCCACTGCTTTGCTGGATGCCCTTGTTTCCTCTTGCCTTCTTCATGTCTGCGCCAAATCTTCTTCACCAGATTGTCTTCTGCTTTTCTACACATGTGCCCAAAGCACAATTATCTCTTCTCTTGAACTTTTCTGCAATCGGAGATACTTTGGTATCTGCTCTTATGTCCTCATTTCTTCATCTGTCCCACAGTGTGCATCCTACCACCAGTCTCAGGCACATCCTTTCCATCCCCTCTAGCTTCCTCAACTGCTCTGCCTTTACTGCCCAAACTTCTGTACCATACAGTAGTACTGGTTGCAGCACTGTTTTGTACACCTTGCCTTTTCAACTTCTTTGGCATTTTTGTGTCATACACTACCCCTGACACTCTGTGCCAGTTTGCTGCAGACCCTGACCTCCTCATTCAAACTTCCCTTCTCCTCCATCACCACCTCCCAGATACCTGAAGCTGTTAACCTGTTCCACTATCTTCCTTTTTATCGCATTTCTCAGCTTCTTCTGATTTCCCCATTTGCTGCCATTACAAGTGTCTTATCTGTACTCAATTTCATCCCATTTGTCTTCAGGTTTTGTATTCCATTCCCCTAACCTTTGCTGAAGTACTTGCTTAGGGTCTACCTGTAATGCCACATTGTCTGCATACATACAGTAACTTTTTGATCTGTCCCCCTCTGTCACGTTTGGTAATGTTGTCCATCACCAGTATGAACAGCAGTGGGCCCAGAGCTGAACCGATGCACACCCACTACCACTGGGAATCCCTTGGTGAGACCGATTACTGTTCGTATTTGAGTCATTGGTTCCTTGCACATACCTTGCAATTCTAGCAAAGTTCCTAGGACTTTGAACTAGCACAGGACTGCACAAATCAGCTTTCATGGGACCTTGTCATATGTTTTCTCCAAGTCTAGGAATGCCCAGTTGGACTCTTTCCACATTTCTAGCTTCTTCTCAAGTACCTCTCTCAGTGCACACATCGGGTCAGTTGTGCTGCATCCTGATCTGAATCCAAACTGCTCATCTCCCATTGTACTTTCTACTACTCTGCAAATTTGTTTATCAATCACCCTCTTGATGATCTTGCACTTCGATATTGTGCTGTTTCAGTGATTTGGGATCAATGTTATGAATACCAATGTTTTAGGCATTTGACATTCTAAGAAAGGTATATATATATATAAATATATATATATATAAATATATATGTGTGTGTGTGTGTGTGTATATATATATATATATATATATATATATGTGTGTGTGTGTGTGTGTGTGTACATATATATATATATATATATATACACACACACACACACACACACACACACACACACACACACACACACACACACACACACACACACACACACACACACACACACACACACACACACACACACACACACACACACACACACACACACACACACACACTTCAACTGAAGTTGGCATGATACCTTCAAAACACAAGGTGCATGGTTTGATTCTCACAGGGGGTAATTGAGTAGGCTTAAAATGACCCACAGGGGCAGTTAGCCTAGTACTAACCTATGAACCTACTGAGAAAGCAACTTGTCAATACAGCAATGATCGAGATCTAAACCTCAAAATACTAAACATCGATTCACAACGGATTGAAAAAACAAAACTACACAATGTTTTATACAAAGTGCAAGCCCCCATTACCCACCACATTCACTGCTAATAAGATATACTAACTCAGAGATCACTTTACAGGGGGGAGAAGAGCATGTTCTATGATCTTGACAGTACCACAATTTCTTACTAACAAAGCTGGGACATTTTGATCAGGTACACTAGCTCTGTCAAATGTCAGTGAATGGACTTACCGACAAAAGGTTGCACTCTGAATGTATGTCCACATATTAAAAAGTTAAAATATTGAATGGCAAGTGATCGAACAAAACTGGATAATCACCAGCTGATTGAAAAATGCAAAAATATTTTTTTTTGCAGGCCTTGCGCATACACACACAGACACACAGACACACACACACACACACACACACACACACACACACACACACACACACACACACACACACACACACACTAATTACATCTATAGCAACTCTAAAATCACAATACATTGGGGAAAGGGCAAATATATATGGGAGTACGTGAGTTGGTGGATTGAGTGTGTGGTTGACAGCTGTTTTCTCACCTGAAGTTGGTCAACTAAGCAGATGGTTAACAAGTGTGCAAGATCACACAATTCTTGGGAATGGGGAATATGCCTTTGTATGATCTTCGAGTTAGAATATACAATTTGCTGGGGTGTGGGTAGTGCAAGGGGGGCTTTTTTATTCTGAGATTTTGCATGTGCTGAGGGTGTTTCCAGGCACATGGGTACCAGCATGTTCGCAGTGGTGTTTTCGACCTTATGAGGTTAATGTTTTTTATAGTCGACTTTCCATGTGTTCTACTATTTATATTAAACTCATAGATATGTGTGTATATATATAGATATATATATATATATATATATATATATATATATATATATGTGTGTGTGTTTGTGTGTTGTTGTGTCTTTCGGCTTTTCCCGGTTAGGGGTCGCCACAGCGGAACTCCGGTCCGCTAATGATTGGCAGTAGATTTTTACATGCCGAGTTACACACACACACACACACACACACACACACACACACACACACACACACACACACACACACACATTTACTTTTGCCTTTATGAACTTTGCTCTGAGTAATTACATCTTGTTTCATCAACCCGTAAACATTTAAAATCTTAGGTGGTGCTTCTCAAAACAGTGACACCCCAATGTCACAAAATCAACTTTTTTTTTTGCAAGGTGATAATGGCACCTGTGCTTGTGAACCCACACACCTGCTTTATGTAGGCACACAAATAAATATCTGTGTGTGTGTGTGTGTGTGTGTGTGTGTGTGTGTGTGTGTGTGTGGTATATCTACAGGTATGAAGGTTCACATTCCTTGAGTGTCATGTGCTTGAGTCAAATATCACCAAGGAGCCAATCACCAATGACCATTTTCAATAGGAAATCAGTGATGGTACATCCATAGGAAAGTGTACCAGCAATTATTAGTTTGCTTTGTGAGATTTCTCATTTCTTCAGGTTTGTGCAACTATGGAGACTGTATATATATATATATATATATAAGCTTGGGATGTGTGTAGGGCTTGCTCCCAATATAAGGGATGACGGGGGACTTGTCCCTCCGCCTGCAAAAATGCTTTCAATTTGTTTTTATCCTTGTGGTGTTTTGGGCATTTGGGTTCAATGATGTGGTTCATTGGCTTGTTGTCTTTTAGACCTTTCATAGGGACCCATCTACCTATTTATCTATAGATTATTGTTGCACATACCGATGGATGGATGGATAGATAGATAGATAGATAGATAGATAGATAGATAGATAGATAGATAGATAGATAGACAGACAGATAGATAGATAGATAGATAGATAGATAGATAGATAGATAGATAGATAGATAGATAGATATACGCATGTGTGTATGTGTCTGTTTGCTCCCTGCTGGAATCTAAAGCAACTAAACTAAAAAGACTTCAATGTTAATTCTGATTCAGTAAACTGTTTAAGATAATGAAATACCACTATCATTGGTCCTGAAATTATAAAGCAGTAATTCAAATGAATAACTTAATAACTATGTACAGTGACCTTTAACATCTGTTATACAAGGGTACTTTATAGCACATTAAACAGAAGAAGTGTTAGGACAAGTTTACTGGAAATGTAGCATTTTACCAAAAGACTAATTGTACATACAATGTAGTTTGATAAAATAAAACGACTCTGATGGATCCCTAAAAGAAATTATGCATAGTTCTATAATTCAAACTATATGGAAGCCTTTTAAACAAATCAGACAAACTTTACAAATGGATAGCCATTACTGCTGTAAACTGCGAATGCAGAATGGATACCAAACACAATGTGTTGTGGCAATTAGCCCTATATCATACACAAAAATATTTATACTGTTAACTAGGTAAAGGAGCACTGCATGGTTAAGTAACTTGTGCAGAGTTATACAGCAGACAAGTCTAGAGGGCAAAGCTCTTTAGCAGCTCACAGTCTGAAACATATATACCAACCTGCCATTTTGTGAGGCTGTGTGCTAGATGATAAGGAAGAGACAGAGAGGGGGAGAGAGAGGGAGAGAGAGAGAGAGAGAGGAGTGTCCAGCAGACTTGGAAATCTTTATCTTCTGCTTAATGTAAAACAAAGTACAGTTGTGTCAGTTGAACTTAAACAAAACATTAGATGTTTGAATGATCACTGTTGCAGTAACCTTAGCTATATGGGTTACATCATACATGGAATATAACAGCTTACCAACTTCCAAAGCTTCATGGCACCTTCCATGCACACAAACTGTCAACCAGCTCAAGCTGAGCTGACTAATAGGCTTGAATGCAAAGCCCTTTACAGCTTTCCTGCCAGTAGTGAGAGGGGGACTGGGCCCTGAAAGCCCAATGCCTGGAATAATAAAAAATAAATGTCCACATCCTGGCATAAAAAACACCCCCCCCCCAAAATAAATAAATAAAAAACAAGGGGGATGGAGGGAGGGAGCAGCTACGGCAGCACTGATCATTCGAACCTCTACTGTTTATGCTAAGTTCAACTTACAGAGCTGTACTATGTTCTTCATATTGATCACTGCTGCAGTAGCCTTAATATCATGTACAGTGACATTTAACATCTGTATTTTATAGCACATAAAACAGGAGAAGTATTACCATAGCTGAGTATATTTGGGTGGAGGAAGGAGTAGGGGTGCCCTAGCAAAGCTTGATCTAGACCTAAAGAAGGAATCAAGCTTATACTGCTTTGTAAAAGTGTGTAAAGAGTACCAAGTAGCAACTTCTAGAATGCTTCTGGAATTCAACCCTTTCCAAAAAGCCACAGATGAAGCCAAGACCCTGGTAGAGTGGGTCTTGTCCCTGCCTGGAATAGATTTGTCACAGTGAGTATAACAAAAGGTAATAGACTTTGACAACCATTTGGGAATAGTCTTTTATGACACATGTTGCCCCTTCTTCTTAACTTTACAAGAAATTAACAATTCATCCGAAGATTTGAAAGATTTAGTTCTTTCAAGATAGCACCTGTGTTGCCTGTGAACATCCAAGGTATGGAGCAACCTTTTTCCCCTCACCTTTTGGTTCAGGAAAGAAAACATGGTGCTGGATAGTTGGGCTTAAACTAAACTCGGACACAACTTTTAGGTGTAAAAGAAGGATTAGTTATCAAAGAAACTCTGCTATACAAGAGTATACAACTCAGATACCCTTCTTGCGGAGGTCACAGCAATTAGTAAAACTGTTTTGTATGTTAAGAACCTCAAGTCTGCCAGATTAGCCAGTTCAAATAGAGAAAGTGTTAGCATCTATAGCACAAACTTAAGATCTCAAGGAGGGGCCACTGGTGTACTTAGAGGGTGCAAAACCCCTTCAAGAAGATTCTGACATAAAACTGCCTTGAAAGTACAAGATCCATAGGCTGACATGATGAAATGGCCATTGAATGAAACTTAACAGAGGATAAAGAAAGGCCAAAGGATAGTAACTCACACAAATAATGTAAAATCACAGAACAGCTAGCCCTGAATGGGTGCTTTTTGTGTTGTTGGAATCACTTAGAAAACCTTTTTTATTGGCTAATATATAATCTTCTAGTAGGAGGCGTTCTTGCCTTCATCAGCACTTGCTGCACATTCTCAGAAAACAGCTAACTACAAGGAATTACGACACTAGCATCTAGACAGCCAACTGAAGATGACTGACAAAGTGTACCAAACACCCCTGTTCTAGGGTGAGTCGATCCATTTTCTGAGGAAGCTTGTTGTAATTTGCTGTGGCCATTTCTAAAAGAAGGGAAAAGCATGGGTGCCTGGGTCAGAAGGGAGTCATTACAATGATCTCCGGGGACTCATTCTGAATCTTCAGAAGTATCTTGATATTACTGCAAAGGGTAGAAAGGCATACAGGAACATATGTCCAAAGAAAAGAGAAGGCACCTGTCTTCCAGACCTTCTTGCATGGAGTACTGGAACAGAATTTTGCCAGTTGATTGTACACAGAGGAGGCAAAAACGTCTACTTAAGGAACTCCCCACAACTGGTTCAAATCTTGGAAGACCCCCTAATCTAGTTTCCATTCATTAAGGTCTGCTCTTGTCCTGGTCAGCCTGTCTGCCACACAATTTTGCTCTGACAGAATGTAGAATGCCTGTAGAGTGAGACTGTGCTGTGACACTTTATTGCAAGCTAACATAGCTAGGCTGCAAAGGTGGTGTGACTTGGTTACCCTTTTCTTGCTGGTCTACCATATGGCTTGTTGATGTACTCTGTGGTATTGTCTGTAACCACTGGAAGAGGTCCCAGAGACCAAAGATGATTCTGAGGGCTGAGTGCCTTGAACTGGAGAGCTAAGTGTCTTGACCTGGGCAAGTATTTCATTTACAATCATGTGCTTGTGTCTCTCCTTGGTGCCCCATACCTCCTGCACTTTTATCCCTCCTGAAACTGCTCCCCAAACAAGGTCCAAAATGTCTGTGGTGTAAATGTTTTAATGATGAAGTCTTAATTGCTGCAGGTATATAATGCTGAAATTTTACTCTGTTTTTATTCAGTCTGAAGAAGTCTAAGTGTTGATGAAAGCACTTACTGGATGAGAATTTTTTTTTCACTTTGACACATTAAAAGTTTATTAAAGCTAACCAAGTACTCCTGAAGTAAAAAAAAATACCATAAACTCCCTACCTCACAAAAGTACAACCACCCTAGATATATATTTAAAAAAAATCATATGAGGAGACTTTGCCTCCCCAAACCCCCATAACTTAACTATGCTAACTTCAGTCACACAATTATGAAGAAAGGAAAAAACAGGGAATTATGGGGGAGCAAAATTTGATCAAGTTAACCACTGATGATTAGGGCAGAAAAATCTGGCTGTGATAAAACAAACGTGAGACCAAATAAAAATAATCCCTGTACTTCATGGAGCATTTAGTATAGTAAGCCAATTAGCATTTATTTTTTTCTTTTTGATGTGTGAAGGATGAAACAAATCCATTTTACCTACATAAAGCCCATGCAGACACAGGGAAAGCAAAATTTAAACAGACTATGACAGGAGGTTAGGACTGAGGCCTGGACCCTACAGCTGTTAGGCAGTGATCATTTCATGAGCCAGTGTGTTAACTGGCATTATGTTGCTGTTGTTTTAACAAATCAGAGAGAGAGAGTCTGTATGTGTGTGTGTGTGTGTGTGTGTGTGTGTGTGTGTGTGTGTGTGTGTGTGCGCGCACGCGCGCGTACATAAGCAGTTGCCTGTGCTTACGTGTGCTAGTCTGTGTGTTTGTATGCATATGCATGTGTGTGTTTCTGTCTGCTTTTTCGTGAATGCTATATTTCCTGCAGGAATCATTACTTAATGTGCCAGAATGACTGAGAGTCTCATCGGAAACAACTGGTCATTTCATATTTTGAGACATCTTAAGCCATAACAAAAACTGGTAGTAGAGTGAGGACAATTGTTAAAGAAAACATATATGTGACAGTGTGTTTTAATCAAATGTAATAATACTGGCAGACATAACTCTCAACATTTTAGTGCAAGAAATCTGGAAAAAGTCAAAAATAATGATGGGAAAAAGGCCCCAAACAAATGTTTAAAAATTTCTCTTTCAAACTTGGAAAGCTGCTAGAATAACATTTTTTTTATTAGCTTGCATTTTTTTCAGGATGGCTGTGTAAACCTTGGCTCTATATAATTGTCACTGTTGAAGTGACACACTGACACCATGTGCAAAAATGGGAAAAGGGGTTGTGGATGGAGGGATGACGTTTGAGACACAAATGTATGTCATTATTTAGTGACTCCAGTCCCTAACGATTTGCACCAAACATAAAACTTTTTTGAGGAGCAGACCAAAAATATGAGATGAAAATTCAGATATTTACAAAAATCAAGACAGTAGTATATTGGCAGTAGTTCACTTACATAAAACAAACAACAAAACACATTTTACATAGTACAAAACAGAAACTATCAGTAAGAGATTAGAAAATAACAAGAGACAGGATACAAAATGCATAGGGATATGTCTGTACACCGTGAAAATGAAAAACATACTATTACAGTGTTGCATATACTGTCCAAATCTTTACATAACTGTATTTTACTATCTCTGACTGCTGTTTTTAGTGGTTTGGCAGTAGAAATAAAAATAAAACATTTTGACAAAAAGAAAAATAACTCTTACCAGAATCATCATGAAGCATAACATGTGGGTTTGGAATTGATTTAGCTGGGTAAATCACAGTCTGTGCTCCTAACCCTTCCATGCTGACGATGTCACTCATGTCATTTAGTAGGTGATTGATGGAGGAGTATCCATCCAGAGGAATATGATGCTTGAACTGTGACGTGTAGGCATCCTGCAGCTTAAACAATGACAGACCCTCTGGGTGCTGTTCCACAATATAAGCGATGTTCTGTTTTAGATCTGATGATGTGGAGACCTTGGCTGTCACACTCTGCTCTTGTTCATCTGGTACTGTGACTGAATAATACTGTGTCTCTGATGCTGCACTGCTCACTGACATGGTACTCTCACCCGAAGGGACTGCACTCACTGCCGCCTGAGGTGTAGGAGAGCTACAATGTGTCTCCCAAGGGGTGGAACTATCTGGTGAATTTGGCAGTTTATGAGGCATCCATTGCATGATGGGAGTAGTATCTTGTGAAAGCTCTGTTGTGGCACATAAGGCATCTTGGGTTTGATTTTGGGTTCCTGTTTCTTGGGAATACTGAGGATATAAGTCCTGAGAAATCTCAGCCTGGGGGCTCAAAATCACTTTCTCTGGAATTGGGGGTTGGTGCACAGCACTACTGATGGGCATCTGAGGTACTGCAGATTTTTCTTCTTCTTTGGATCTTGTTACTGCAGATTTTTCTTCTTCTTTGGATCTTGTTAATTTGGATTCTTCAAAAATGATAAAAAACGGAATTAAAACAACTTCTGTTTCCATCATGCTTTGTTACATTTGTCTATTCAGGTAACTCTGCATGCCTGTTGTCTGTAAAATCATAGACTTAAATACTCTCTTACAGTTATGGACTACAGTTTTCAATGAGCTTCTCCCAGGGGTAAAGAGCTGATTTGATACTGTCACTACCAAGTTGAACAATTCTGCTTTTAGGTGAAAACAGATTTGGAAAGTGTTAGGAAATCATTCATTCATAATCAAATCTAATTGTGTAAGAGTGCAGGAAGGAATAGATGGATTAACTAGATAAAAAAGGGATAAAAAATTAAGGAGCAGGACTGGAAAGGTGGGGTTTATGCACAGAAAGGTATTGGTGCTGTCTGCCTAGTACTGGAACAGATTAAAGTAACCTGAAAGGAACACATGCAGTAACAGTCCTTCCTTACACTATAACAGAATCAAGATTGTACATACCACAACACAAAAGACACACAAAGGTTAAGGGTTATAAAAACAAGCAAAAACTTGTCAGAAGGAAGAGGGTATAGTAGCAATAAACAGGAAGCATTTGTGTATCTGCCTTGTCGCTTAGTGCAGAGGATTAAGAATATGAACTACCAAACTTCATGCTGTAGTTCAGGGTTTTAACTCACTTGCCTTTAGTTTACATACTGTGCAAAAAAAAGCCCATGCTTACAAGCTTTACCTGGTTAGCAAGTGGGCAAAATTAAATTAAAAGATGCTGATTGTGGCTTCCCACTGAAGCCATGGCTCTCAACCTCTTAGAGCAAGAAATCTGGACAAAGCCATAAACAAAAGTGGGGCAAAGGCCCAAAATAAGGACAAATTTTAAATATTGCTCTTACAAACTTGGAAAGTTGATATAATAACAGGTTTTGCATTATCACAAATTTTCTGAAGGATATGAAGTCTGAAAGTCAAACGTCTGTCATCATTTTCTAACTTTAGTCTTTAATGATTTGCCACTAATTTGCCAGAAAACCCCAAATTTATGAAAAACGGACCAGAAATATAAGGCAAAAATCTGGACATTCTACGCAACTGTACAGTTGAGAGGTATGACTGGAGATGAACTACAGCAATAGTGATTAAATATATGTGGTCAATAAAATGAGCAGAAATCAACAGACTTATTTTGTTCATTCAGAGTGGTGCCTTTCTTTAGGAATAAAGTCAAAAATTTTAAAGGTTCTTTGTTTCTTTTTCCATTAGCTTTTATACTTTTTTGGGATAAGACATATGTACATCTAAGAATAAAATGATGTATCCAAAGGCTCAACAGGAACAAAAAAATTCAAAATGACTTAAATAAAACTCTGTTTTAATGAAAAGATAAAAAATTTCACATCATCTTGAAAAAGCCTGGTATGCCTCCAGGCGAAAGCGCTTGATATGGAATTTTTTATCTTTTCATTAAAACAGAGTTTTATTTAAGTCATTTTGAATTTTTTTGTTCCTGTTGAGCCCTTGGATACATCATTTTGTTCTTAGTCTGGTTCGGACATATGTACATCTCATGAGATATAATGCAATTATTAGGCCAACATTTCTCCATATTATAAAATGGATAATAACAGCATATGCACATCCATGCCCCCCTCCCCCACACACAAACAAACACACTCTGGCAGACAAGTAAAGGAAATCAAATGCTACTGTACCAAAATAAACGTGTTAGCTGTAATAAACACCTCACAGGTATTCTGCAATTGTGGACCACATTTGAAGACCATATGAAGTATTAAGAATTAAGCATAACACTGTACTTAGACACAAAGTTTATAATTACGGACTGCAGATTCAGTGTTAGTGTCTGGTTCAAAAATGGCACTCACATCAGCCCTAGCAAAGCTGAAGTTTAAAGTCCTAGGAATGCTTTCCAGGTCTGCAAGCACAGGCACAAGTACTGTTAGTGCAGCTTTATTTCACACAGAATAAGCAGCTTCTTATATGCTACTGTAACAATCCTGGAGGAAGGGGAAGGCAATCTTTACCTTTTCTTGTTGACAGCAAAACTCTTAACTGAGACTGTAAAATGACATGCAGCTACAAACTGATTGGTAACGTGAAAATGCAAGCTTGTGTAATCAGACCTACATTATTAGCGTCTCATTGCCCCCAACCCCCAGTACAGTAGAGGACATCATTCTAGATTCAGTTATGTGGAACAAAAATG
The DNA here is from genome assembly GCF_019279795.1 of Protopterus annectens. Classification (NCBI taxonomy): domain Eukaryota; kingdom Metazoa; phylum Chordata; order Ceratodontiformes; family Protopteridae; genus Protopterus; species Protopterus annectens. The sequence goes on from NC_056726.1 coordinate 1,245,149,244, forward strand.
TGATATTGATTTTGTCCTTTAATTCAGCCATAACTTTTAAAGAACGGTAATGAAGGAATCCCAGTTCACTTAACTGTCGAGTGGCTAAAGGACAGCAAATGGGAGTGAACAATTCAGGATAGCAGTGGACATAATCAGTACTAATTCCTTACAGTGACAGGGGTTGCCTTTGCGTATGCTACTATGGATCCATTATATCCTACTGTGGTGGTGGTGCTGCGGTACTATGGATCCATTATATCCTACTGCGGTAGTGGTGCTGCGATAGCATTGTCACCTCATAGCAAGACACTGTCCCATTCGATTCTCAGCTAGAGCGTCTTCAGTGTGGAGGCATACGTGAATGGGGCATGCCTTCGTTGAAGGTTGTGCATCAAGGCTGGTAACCCGGTACGTAAAAATCCACTACCAATCATTAGCGGACCAGAGTTCCGCTGTGGCGACCTCTAACCGGGAAAAGCCGAAAGACACAAACAAACTATGGATCCATTATGAAAAGTCATTATTTATGATTCTAATGCAAACCCAATGAGTCACAACAAAACAAAAACCCACCCACTGAAAGTGGAGGGTGACATCAGGAAAAAATTAGTTTTTTGCAGAGGTAAGCCATACTAATGCCATGGTTGCTCAAATATGGGAAAAGAAAAACATCCTGTCAAGGTGAAATAAAAGGCTACCACAACTCTCACAACAAGTCTCATTGTACAACTGATAAGTAAAACATTTGAGAACATTGTGAATTCGGGGAGCTGGGTATTAGCAGTCAGCATCCAGGGTGTTTCCCCTCACCGAATGTAAGATTTCCCACGCTGTTGCAGTACCTGCCCATCACTAACTGTACTGCAGGAATCCTTTACATGCTGCCCCAAAACAAATGAATACTTTAAGTTACCTGTAGCCCAGAATCACAACTGGTGAAGTGATTCTTCCCTTCTTTGATGGCTAATCCCACACAGACAACAGGAACAGGACCAGTACAAACTGGGCTTATTACTGTCCTGCATAGATATGGCAGGTGATCAATGAATTTAAAGCTATTGTGATAGCACTGCTTTACGTACAGTAGATGTCCTTTTGTGGGCCAAATGATGCTTTCTGCACCTGGATTACTAAATCTGTATGCCACCCTGAACACAATGCTTTTTACTTTGGTACAACGGGCAACTTTTATTTGTATAATGCTAGGGCATGGCATTCAGCACAGCATAAGTGGACTATTTAACTATACTTCAAAAACTTAAAAGATATCACACAGTGAAAACTCTAGCTTGGCTAGTTTTTACTTGTTTTTACTAATTGGTTTGTCTGTGTGACCTTTTCACTTTTTGGTTTTACATGTTAGTTGGGATCTTTTCAGACACATTAACGGTAATGGACATTAGCAGGGTGTAAAGACCCTGTTTTCCTGAAGTACAGCCAAACAGACTACTTATGCTGTGCTGATGTGTCCATACCTGGTGGGGTTTGGCTCTATTGGCCTGAATGTATTCCCAAAGACTTAAAAAGAAAAAGTAGAAAGTCGTGGACATTCAGAAGCCATATAGCTGAAACACTCGATGTCCTTAAGGGTCATTTGTGTATATCCCATGGGCCTCTATTACATGAGGTTTAAGGTATCACACAGTGAAAACTTTAGTTGGCTAGGTTTTCCTTGTAGTTTTTACTAATTGGTTTGTCTGCGTGACCTTTTTACTTCATGATTATGACCTGCTCTTTGGAGATACTGGGTACAGGACTGTTGTCAGGTATGCTTTGGGGTATGGCTAGTGCAGACAGGGAGTGAAGTTTGCACCAAATCTGTCAGCTAGCAGGTTGGCAATTTTATCAGGTTCAGTATGAGAGGTACTATCATCTATAAGTTCAGCACATAGCTGGCTGCTCCTTTTTGGATTTCGGATGTAGCTGAAGAATGCCTTATGATTATCCTTAGCTAGAGATACTAATTTAGCTTCATAACTAGCTTTAGAAGACTTTACAATATATCTGATTTGCTTGTTCAAGCTGTGGAGGGTATTCTTCTACTGAGTAACTGTCCTCTTGTTCTTAGATATCAGTTTCTTCCTTTTGTTATATAACCTATTTATACTTGAGGTCCACCAAGCTGGTGGCCCTGGACTGCTGGGGCAATTACAAGCGAGTGTTAACATCTTAACTCAACTTGTGAAATAACTTAATGTTCACATTCATCACATCCAAAGGGACAGTGCAACCAGTAGTGACTGTGACTTTAATTGTACTCCTAACTGCCTAATGAACAGGAGTTGTCAGGACATGAACCTTGAACCACCACACAACTCGGATGGAAAGATCTCTCAAGTAAGTACTGATATCACAGACCTTAAAGGGTGGTTTAATCGGGTGTTTGAATTTAATGCTACAGAAACTACACATAATGGTACCTTGCAACCATCTATTTCAAAACTGGAACATGTGCTCACTAAATGCCATAAGCTGCAAGTAGAAAATGCTTACTTGGTGGAATGTGTCAGGTGTAAGCAGATACCCAGGAGTCTTAGATCTTGGAAATATCCCACTGGGTTGTTGCAGGGTTCTCCCTTGCACCACGACCTCATTGAACTTTTTAATAAGCAAGGTGTTGAATTGTTGGAGCTGCTAATTAAACATAACCATCGTGAAACTGAGCAGCTCATTGCTGAAGCAAACACTTTAAATACTGTGATTAAGAAAGACTTAACTGTTTGCTACTTATAAAACACAATACTTTAATCTTCTTCTTTTGACTTTTCCTGGTTAGGGGTAGCCACAGCAGATAACCTGTCCACTCATGATTGGCAGTGGAGTTTCCGGTGTCAAGTTGCCAGCTTGGCACCCAACCTTCCACAGAAGGCAGACACATACACACACTCACACCTAGGGCCTATTTAGAGTGTCCAATCCACCTACAGAATATCTTTGGGATGTGGGAGGAAACCATAGCACCCGGAGGAAACCCACGTGACCACAGGGAGGACATGCAGACTCCACACAGAAGGCACCCTAGCTGAGGATCGAACCGGAAAACCTCTTGCTGTGAGGCAGCAATGCTAACCGCTGCACCACCATGACTGTCCAAAACACAATACTTTAAGTTTACAAATGTCTCTCACAATGTTGTCTCTTTTAGTATACAAAACACAATACTTTAATATGTATACTAAAAGTAACAACATTGTGAGAGACATTAGTAAACATAAAGAAAAGAAACTTGAAGGGGATAGAACTGAGTACAATGAGGGGCGAGCCTACCCCCAACCACAGAAGACCAATGAGAACCAGGCATTTAGTGATGGACATCATGTCAATGAGGAGGAAGTGATGTATTCTGGCAGCAACAGTAACGCCCCTTTAGGGAGGGAGCCCTTGAGGTGTTTGGAGCATTTGAGGAACACCTCAAGGGAACCACGAGAGGAAAAACTACAACCAAGGGAACCAGAGGTACCAGCAGAAGCAGTATGGACAGCAGAACATGGACAGATAGATGAAAATGTTTCAAATGAAGTTCCAGTAGCAATTTCAAACAAAACACGTTACTTTCATGTTTTTAACTTTACTGAGGATTTGTATCAAATTGAACATGCTGAAGTATTGAGTTAGAGGCTACACTTTTGTTCCTACTTGTCGAGCCAAAACAGACAGCGTTTTGTTGGACTTAATTGTTTATCATAAAGCTTAATTCTTTAGGCATGTTTAACCATAAAAATGTGGAAAATGTAAGTTATGTGTTAAAAATTACCTGTATACTAAAACTAAAGACCATACTTACAACTTGAGTGTGACTGAAAATGAATTGTTAATATTGCTTTGTCAAGATAATAACATACAAGTTATGAAACCTGACAGGGGGGGTGGTGGTGATGTATATTCAAGACGATTTTAACAACATTTTTGTTCATGTTACTGATGATGATACGTATGAAGAAACTACGCAAAATTATATTCATGGGGCATACAGGAAAATAGATTTTTTCTTACAAGACATGTTTGACCAAGGGCAAATAGATGGGGAAACACTGAATTTCCTTAAAGTGAAATATCCCATAGTGCCAACCATACTTGGCATTCCCAAGCTTCATAAAGATTTGAGGGATCCTCCTAGGAGGCCAATTGTTAATGCCAGTACTTCTAAGGTACATGCCAAGGCAAAATACGTGGATTTGAAGCTTAAAAATTGTTTAACAAGATACCACCACCTCCGTAAGGACTCTTGGGATTTTTTAACAAAATTCAGGGGAGTTAACTATTCAAAAGCATTATGTTTTGTAACAATAGATGTTGTTAGTTTATTTAATGTTATTCCCCACTAACAGGATCTTAAATGGTTTAGGGAATTTCTAGTGGATTTAAGAACATATTCTTTTGTTGAAATTGAAGTTTTAGTCACACTGATGGAAATAATTTTAGACTACAACTTTGTTTATATTGAAGGACAGTATTTTAAGCAGAAAGGGGTGTAGCAATGGGGTTGGCTTGCGCCTCCCCCCCCCCATATACTAATATAATCATGGTCCAGTGGGAAAAAACAGTACATACTGAGTAACCCAAAAATACGGGCAATAAAAATCTACGCCAGATTTTTGGATAACATTTTTTTTAGCAGGGGAAATAAATGAAGAAGAAGCAACTGACTTGGTAAACTGTTTGAATTCCACTACCTCGTTTTTTAGATTTACTTATTCCTACAGCACTGAAAGCATTAGTTACCTAGATGCGCTAATAGCCAAAGATCATGTTAAGGAGAGGCTTACTACTAACATTTATAGGGAACCCCACTATTCAAATTCCCTCTTGCATTACACAAGTTGCCACCCTTGGCGTGTTAAGAAAGGGGTGGTAAAGGGACAATTTATTCATCTGGCTAAAATGATTTCTGATGACAATATGTTTGAGCAAGAAAGTAACAGACTTCTTGACATGTTTCAGGCAAGAGGGTATCTGTTGCAACTGATTGTTAGTACATGTAGTGAGATTAGTACTAAAAGGTTAGAAGGCACCATCCTACCTCTTTTTAGGCGTTCCACTACTCAGATTATGGAGGATGTTAATGACAGGTACGCTACAGGTAACAATGTTTAAAATTATGGGAAGGCATTTGGCACAACTTACACTGTGGACAGTGATGCAATTGGTAACATACTATGTAAGAATTGGAAAATATAATAATACATTCATAGGTTACTACTAGGCTAATTGCCCTTGTCAGCCATTTTAAGCCTTGCCAGTTACCCTTTGTGAGAATCAAACCCTGCACCTTGTGTCTACAAAGTAAACACCTTAACTACTAGGCCATCCTCCCAACTATATTTTCTTATTATGGGAAAGATTTTGAGAAGTTTGGTGACAGACCATGTATAGTATATAGGGCAGGGAAGATTTTGAAAAGAACTGTTGGAAGGCAGTGAAAACCTGGCTCCAAATTCAGCCAAGAGGTGGAGAACCTACAATTGTGGACTCTGCAACCAATGTAAATTTATTTTTGAGGGTAGCACACTAGTGGTAGGGACCCACAAGTTAATTACTTCATTCCACTGCACTTCTAATTCAATAGGTTTAGTATATGTGGCAAAGTGTGTTCAATGTTTGTGTTTTTATGTGGGAAAAAACAAATGGAAATTTAAAGTGGATTTACGAGCACAATCTAGACATGAGGAATAAGAATGTTACAGACTCTTTATACAAGCATTCGGAAGCACACCCTGATCATTCTTTTTTAGTTTTGGATTGGATTTTGTACCCCAGAATATGAGAGGAGGGCCATGGGAAGATCTTACTGAATACAGAGAAATGATGTGGAAATTTCGATACAATACCCCACTCGGGTATCATTGAAAAACTCATCAGCTTAAATGTTAACCCATACATCACAAGATGGGTTGCAAACTGGCTGAGCGACAGAACCCACAGGGTCAGAGTTGCTGGCGCCATGTCAGACTCTAAGCCTGTCACAAGTGGTGTCCCACAGGGCTCAGTCCTGGGCCCACTCTTGTTTGGCATCTACTTCTCCGAAGTACAAGCAAACACAGGAGGGTTATGGCTGACAAAGTTTGCAGATGACTGCAAACTGGGCGCCGTAGTCGAAAACACATCTGACACAGATATCCTTCAGAAAGGTCTCACAGAAACGGATAACTGGTGCCAGAGCCATGGCCTAAAGTTAAATGCCAAAAAATGCATAGTCATACCCTTCGGGAAAAACAAGGTTACCCCTAGCTACCTCATAGGTGGCAATCCACTGAGCACAGAAGAAGTTATTAGGGACCTGGGGACCCAGGTTGACAGTAGCCTGTCATTCGACACCCATGTAGCTAAAGTAGTTAGGAAGACCTTCTACATTGCCCACCTTATCATGAAGGGATTCACATCTAGATCAAGGGAGGTCATAGTTTCCCTGTACTCATCACTCATCAGACCAATGATTGAGTACAATGCCCCATTCGGAATGTATCTGACCCGATACTTGCAGCAGCTGGAGAGGCCACAAAAGTTCCTCACCAAAAGGATAAAGGGTCTCAAAAATCTGTCCTATGCTGCCCGACTGAAAGAACTTCAGCTCTATTCAGTCGCACGCTTGCTCAGAGGTGACCTGTGCCTGACATACAAGGCCATGTCAAGCCCAGATTTGATGAATATGCTTCACCTCAATAAATCTAGATCCGTCAGAGCCACAAGGGCGGGAGACTTAAACCTCGACATGGCTATTAATAGGACGTGCTGGAGGGATAGATTCATCACCCAAAGACTCCCTATGCTGTGGAACAAAATCCCGGTATATGTGAGGCAGAGCACCTCGCTGGCCTTGTTCAAGAGAAATCTTGACCAATGGATGGGAGATCGCAGATATATCCCAGGGATTACCTCAGTGTCACTGCTCGACAGAGGCACAGCAAAATAATGGGTATAGTTCCCCATACTAAAGGGGTGGCGTAAGCCACAAAACTATGGGCTAGGCTTGTAAATGCCCTCGGGCAGATAGCCTAGTATAAACCTATGAACCTATGAACCTAATTAAGGTTGATCTCTTGTGTGCCCCCTGGTCTTACTGAATGCATTTCAATCAGTAGTATACTTTGTTTAAAATCATACAAAGTGTAACCCCCTGCACCTTATGTTCTAACAACTACCTTCTTTTGTACTTGATAATTTGCTTCTGTTTGTTAACTGATGTGGTGATCATGTGATTTTTTGCTATTTAAATATTGAAGAGTTTGTTGAACTTTTAGATTCTGATGAAATCTTGGTTATAGACTGACAAAAGCGCTTAATCTTGTTGGCTCATTACTAATAAACTTAAACTTCTCGCTGGTGTCTTCACTACCTTCAGTTTTTGGATTGTTTGTATTTGTTCCTGGTTCCTAGTTTGTGTTTTGCACTTGAGGTCCACCAGGGTGGCCTGTTTGTTTTTTTTGGGCAGACCTGGTTTTGATCCGGTCAGGTACATCCGAGTCTACACAGTTGTTTAGGTGGTTATACAGTGCGTTTGTGTGCTCTTCTGCATAGAGTTGTTGTCTGTGTTAGCAGGGGGTTGAAATGTTTTATTCCATTGCCTAGTAGGTTGTAGTTTGCTTTGGAGAAATTTTTCATTTTTTTTGCTGCTGTGGGGGTGTCATTTCTTATCATTACTTCAAATGAAACAGATTTATCACCTGACACCACGGAGGGCAACACACAGGGGGTAGTGTAGTGACCCCCCCCCCATGTTGGTGAGTCCTAAGTGTAGGATATTTGAGCCCCATGTTGGGGTGCAGAGTACTTGCTCCAGGTTATCTGTATTGGCAAAGTCCAGGAACCTCAGGGTGAGCATGTCTGTGCTTGTATATGTCACCCAGTCAATGGAAGGGTAGTTGAAATCACCTGTGAATGAAGTGTTTGGCTGTACAGTGAGTGATTCAAGTAAGTTCAGGTAGGTGGTGTGCTTCTCAAGGTCCAAAATGTCTGTGGTGAATGACTGCTTTGGAGCATGGTGGGAGAGGGGTGACCTGGATTTAGGGATATTTGCTGTCTCCACCACATGATCTCACTTCTGACAAGCCCCAGCACTGGAATTTGAAAAGACAAAGGATGTTGGTGCTGGGACCAAAGAGACTTCAGATACCATCTTTCTCATGTAGAGACTTGCCAAATTTATCATGAGAATCACAGATGCAATGAGATCCAAAATCTGGAGGTATTCCCTTGCAGTGATAGAAGTCTGAGTGGAAAACCTTAGAAATAAATCTAGCTATAGATATACTTATTTTCCTATGGAAGAAAAACTCTTTGAACTGAGATGTCTAGCTGACGCATCAGGAACACAATTCTGTGAAAGAGTCAAAAATGAATTCTGAATTTTCTCTTGGAATCTCAGCTTGTATAAGAGATCTCTCAATCAAGTCAGAGATTCCGGACACTTTGAAAAAGACTCTGCAAAGATAAGCTGTCAAAATATTAAATAAAAATATGGATATCCTGTAGCTTGCAATGAGCTACAAGTGGAGCTAGACACTTTTTGAACACTCTTGGTGAAGTGTTCCAGATACACAAAACCTTAATAAATTCCTGAAGTCAGGGTGACTAGGGATGTGATAAAAAGCATCTTTTGAATCTAGTGTGACCAGGAAACTTGAATGAGGAATGAGAGTTAAGAGATTGTGAGGTGCCATCAATTTGAACTTGGGCACTACTACAAACAGGTTTAGGAAAGAAAGATCCAGACTTGGTCTCCAAGCACTTTCTTTCTTTGCCAATAAAAACATCCTTGAATAAAAATCCTTCCCAACCTGAGAAGGGGAAACTGGTTCTACCACTCCCTGGGACAGCATGTAATGAAAGACAGGTGGCAATAAAAAGAGTCTGTTCTGGTGGCTGAGGAACTACCTCATGAAATGGATGAATTTCCTCCCAGTGCCATCTGTAACCTTGATGAATGATCTCCAGAATCCATTTGTCTGAAACTCTGTTGCCAAAGACAAAAGTGGAGATTCAGACTTTTTGGAAGAGAAAATGGACTGCCAGGCTGGGAGTGGGGAACAAGATCCCTTAAATACTCATTCTGACTTGTTGGACTGTCCTTGGTTTGGGGGGGGGGGTCACTGAATTCTTTTTGGAACCCCTTTGGCATTTCTTCTTAAACGTATGTTTGCCTACATTTTGTGAGACTGTTTATTTTGTTTTTTACCAAATTGGATGAGGAGTTAGAGAATTGCTTTCAAATTCTGGAAAAGGAGGGCTGAAAAAAATTAGAGATTATGTCTATCAACCTACCCCTTTCATTACACTTTGTGATCACCTCTGCAGCAGAGGACCCAAGAATTAAATCTCTGTCTAAAGGATAATCTAAAATCTCATTTTCACTCACCTGCGGGTGAGACAAATTGCTAGCCTGCTGTGCTGGCAAAGACTGTTTGCTTAATTATTTCTTTTTGTGGTTGGGATAAGGGCTAACAGTAGGAGTGACAATATGTTCCATGGTAAAGCTGAAAATGGTGTTTCCTGTCCTGGAGATAAGTAAAAATGCCAGTAAAACTACCAGTCCAAAATAGTTACTTTTTGACAGAGAAACACAGTAGAAAGCACTTTCAAACACTATCACAGACCAGCAACCTTAATGTAAACAGAATTTCTCACAGAAAATAGTTTAGCATTTACATAATGTTACTTTCAAAATGACAGAAACAGTGAGTAGTCTGTTTGAAAGCCCATTACAGTCTCAGGACACTCCATTAAAACACAATACTCCTAGCTTTAAAATAACTGTCCCAAAGAGGAAAGTAATAATACATCAGTAAAAAATAAGAAAATGGAAGTTTTTTCCCCAAAGGGACCTTATCTACCCAGCTAAGGAATGCAAAAGCTGACTGTCAATCCTCAAAAGCCGCAGAGAAGCTGTGAAGACTGGTAGAGAAGGGTGAAGGCTGCCAACCTAGCCAGATCATTTGTAAATATGAATGTAAACGGCAGGCTTGTTGTCTTAAATGTAAAGAAATACTGTTACATGTGGAACTGGAAATAAATGTGACAACAGTTCACTCTACTGACCAAAGTAAAGCATGTGGTGACCCTTTGAAGTGGACAGTGGTGCCAAAAAGTCTAGATGAAGAAATTCTTGCTGTTGTTTTAACCAAGAGTTAAATTGCTAGATTTAAACATGCAAATGTATTCTTATTGCTCTTTTTCTTGACCAACTGCAAGATAACAAAAGGGAGATGTTAAGAATGTAAAAGCAGTTAATCTGTCAGTCTGGAAACACCAAGAAAGTGTAAAAGATGATGTAATGTTTAGCAGAACTGCAGTTTCAATTTAAACAGTGAGAACCAGATATTAAGCATTTTTGTCTTGACAAAACTCACAGCACTCTGCCTGTTTTCTTATGTAAGTTATCTTAGACTTGTGTTTTCTTTTAGTTTTAGCTAGAATCTAGAAAGATTATACTGTGTTTTTCTGTTATGTCAGAACTGTACTACTGAATTATTTTAAGTATTTCTGTGTGATTTCTGAACTCCTGACTAGCACTGACTGTGTAGTAGAAAGTATTGTCTTGTGGTTTTAATTACTTAATATTAAATATTTTAAAACCTTTTAACTGTGGCTGGTTTAGAGATAAGTTAAGCTCTAGAGTTGTTGTTCTTCTTTCTGCCATTCTCGGTTAGGGGTCGCCACAGCGGAACTACGGTCTGTTAATGATTGGCAGTAGATTTTTACGGTACCGAGGTGCCAGCTCGACGCCCAACCTTCAATGAAGGCACACCCATTCACGCATGTCTTTCGAACGCCAATATTTATAGAGTTTACTATCCAAGTCACTCTAAATAAGCCTTGACTGATTAGTCATACTACAAATTGGATAATAATATTGCACAGTAATAATTGGACACCCTTTTAAGGGCCTTTGGTAGCTGATATTAGCTGGGTAGTGGCATCCGGTAGTACAGTCTGGGTAAAAGGGGCACAGCTGGAGAACCTGTGTCAGCCTTCCCCAAAAATGTTTGTGTGGTTGTATAACCTCTTATCTCAAAGTGTGTGTGTCATCTACTTGGGCAGGGACATGAAGCACTGGTTGGACAGAGAGGGTGCTGGAGATTTTAGCGTGCCCAGCTGGCTGAGATCTGGACCCTATAGCTGTGCCAGTGGGGAGTCTTATTGGGGACCTGGAGACCAAGGGAGCGAACAGCCCCAGACTGACTGTGATCTCTGTGTGCTCTTAAGGGAAATTGCACTTTACTGTGTGTATTTGTTATCCTTTCCTCATATATGAGACACCCTCTCTGATGTTATTGGCGAGGAGTGAGGCTCCTTGATTGCTGGGCGAGGGCACAGGCATCACCTATTAATTGTTTGGCAGTGGTGTGATATCCACATTACATATTAATTAGGTGGCAAATACTAATTGGCTTGTAGTGGTGTGGGTAGAGTGAATCCTGTAGCTTGTGAACAGTGAGCTTTGAAGATGTTTTGTACGCTAAATCAGCCACACAGTGAATACACAGAGTTCAGATCACAATTGTTTTATTTCTTTTGTTAGCTTAGTTAGTCAGGGTGAGCAGGCAGCATGTCAGCAGAGGAGTATGGAAAGCTGACAAGGAGCCAGCTGGCAGAGATGTGCCAGGCTAGGGGACTAGTGCATGGAAACCTGACTAAGGTAGACCTGATTGCAGCCTTGGTTACAGGTGCAGCAGAAAACAGCAACCAGGAGGACAATCAGACTTGCAGTGGAGATATAATTCCCTCGGAGAATGGACAGATCAACCTTTCTGCAGTGGACTTAAAAATCCAGCTGGAGCTAACGAGACTTGAGTTGGAGGCCGGCGTGTGGAATTAGAAGCAAATGAGAGACTGTGATGTTTGCAGGCTGAGGAGAATGAGAAACTGTTACATCTGCAAGCTGAGGAACAAGAAGGGCAGAGGCAGCATGAGAAGGAGATGCTTACTCTTCGCCAGAGTCATGGAGGTAATGGGGAAGGGAGTAACTGGACCCCAGAAGCACAAAAGTTCAGTAAATTTCTTCCGCAGTTTAAAGAGGGGGAAAATTTTGATACTTTCATTCATATGTTTGAGAGGATATGTAAACAGTATGAAGTTGACCAAGAGCTCTGGGTACGGTTCCTGACCCCCTTACTCCATGGTACAGCTGTAACTGTTCTGTCCAAAATGTCTGACATTGCATGTTTTGATTATACTGCTGTAAAGAAATGTCTTTTAGAACTGTTTAAGCTAACACTGAACGATATAGAAAAAAGTTTCTTGAGCATAGACACAAGGCAGATGAAAGTGTGTGTGAATATGTTGCTGAACTGAACACTTATTTCCATAGGTGGTGAGTGGATGTCAGGTCACTACTTTTGAAGGGCTGGCAGACCTTTTGGTTAAGGAACAAGCCCTTAGGACTTTGTATGAGTACACGAGGATCTAGTTAGCTGACAGACAATGTGCTACATCAGATGAGCTAGGGAAGAAGGGAGACCTATGCCATGCAAGCAGGGCAGCCCTGCACAGAAAGGGGATTCACAGTACTGCTCATGGGTCTAAAGGAACCCATGGTGGGCAGCACAGACTGCCACAACAGAATCTGCCAGTAGCAGGGGAAGCCACTAGTCCAGGTACATGTCCAGGAGCTAGGGTTAAATGTTTTGAATGCGACCAGTATGGCATACAGGTGTCCATGGAGGCAAGGTGGGGAACCAAAGGTGAGGGAGTCAGTAAGTGGGAAAGACAAAATGTCAATAGTAGGTTGTCTTGAGACAACAGGGGTACTAAACTAACATCCTGCAGATGTCCTGATAGGGAAGGATTTGGATGAGGTAGTACCGTGTGCTTATGCAGTTACACGCAATGAGGCTAGGAGACAAACATGTGGGTCTGGTAGCCTGGGAGAGACCCAGACAGACTGCATACTTGCAGCCAGGACTGGTGAGGTGGTTACTTCAGGGAGGGAGCTACTCTGTAGCAGTGAGACTGAAGGTGAGCCACAGCTGCTTGTGGATACTAATGTTCCCATGGACAGAGTGACTGCAAAGGTAGAGGTGAGTAGCAGTACCCAGACTGACAGTAAAGCACCACTGTCAGAGGATGCCAGACTTCCTGTGGAAGGTGAGCTGGGAAGGGTTACAAGGAGAGAGTTGAGACAGGCTCGGCTCTCAGACCCTACATTGCAAGGCTTGAGGCAGGTAGCTAGGGAGGCACCTGATTCTCCAGGAAAGGGGGAATCTGTATACTGGATAAAGGGTTACTATAAAGACAGTGAACCCCTGAGAGAGGCCTAGAAGGTGAGAGGGTACAGCAGTTGGTAGTGCTTTGAGCCTACCATCTGGCGCTTCTAGCCATAGCCCATGATAGTCTCTTTGCAGGTCATATGGGCATAAAATGTAAAAAGAGGCGTATTATGCAGATCTTCTATTGGCCTGGAATTTCCAGAGATGTAACAGGGTACTGTAGGACCTGTGAGCAGTGCAAAAAGGTAGGCAAGGCAGGAGACAAGGTGAGAGCTCCTCTGATGCCCTTGCCTGTAACTGAGTAGCCATTTCAGAGGGTAGCTAGGGATATTGTGGGTCCTCTGAGTACCCCACGTTCCACAGGGAAAAAGTACATCCTAGTGGTAGTGGATTATGCTACATGATACCCTGAGGCAGTAGCTTTGTCCTTCATTGAGGCAGAGAAGGTTGTAAATGCAATGTTAGAGATTTTCAGCAGGGCAGGTTTCCCAAAAGAACTACTGACTGACAGAGGTGCCAATTTTATGTCATACCTGCTGGCTTGTCTGTGGAAGTCCTGTGGGGTGAAGCACATGAAGACCACCCCTACCACCCCCAGACTAATGATCTTGAGAGAGAGAGAGAGAGAGAGAGGTTAAACTCTACAATCAAGTCCATGTTACAGGCATTTGCAGATCAGTTTAAGAGGGAGTGGGACAAATATTTGCCCATCTGTTGTTTGCTTATAGAGAAATTCCCCAGGAATCCACAGGTTTTTCACCTTTGAGTTGCTGTATGGGTATAGGGTGAGGGGATCACTAGATTTAATTTGAGATGAGTGGGAAGGTGAATGCGAGTCTCACAAGGAGTCTGTTGTGGCATATTTCCTGAACCTCAGGACAAGGCTCAAGGAACTCGTGGGCTTGGCCCAGGAGAACCTGGCAGAAGCCCAACAACAGAAAATGTGTGGTATGACAGGAATGCTCGAGCTAGAGAGTATGCTGTAGGGCAGCAGGTAATGGTTCTCATTCCTGTCAGACACAACAAGCTGCAAGCAGCTTGGGAGGGACCCTACAAGGTGGTAACAAAGGTAAGTGATGTTAACTACATGGTGGAACTGCTAGACAGACGGCAGGGGCACAAACTGTACCATGTTAACATGATGAAACCTCACCATGATATGGAGGACCTTGTGTTGAGCATTTGCGGTGGATTGCAGGAGGAGTCTGAGGGAGATCTGGGGACTGATCTCCTCAGTGAGGATCGGGCTGACACCTCAGTGAAAAGGGTAGCAATGTCCCTGCAGCTATCTCCTACCCATGTTTGAGAAATCCGAGCAGTGTTGCAGGAATATGGGGACATGTTCACTGGGAAACAAGAGTGCACCCACCTGGTGCAGCACCAAGTGGATACAGGACCCCAAAGGCCTATTAGGCAGGCCCCTTATAGGGTGCCTCAGAGAGTTAGACAGACCCTGAGGGAGGAGGTCCAGGAGATGTTGGAACTAGGGGTGATTCAAGAGTCCAACAGTCCCTGAGGATATTTTTAGGGACAGCAGGGTACTACAGAAAGTTCGTCCCCAGTTATAGTACCATAGTTTCTCCCCTCACAGACCTGATAAGGAAGAACAGGCCAGATAAGGTAGTGTGGACCACAGCATGTGAGCAAGTATTCCAGAAGCTTAAAGAAGCTTTGGGAGGACCCCCTGTGTTAGCCAGTCCAGATTACAGCAAATAATTTGTTGTGCAGGTGGATGCTTCAAACCATGGGGTGGAGGCTATACTTAGCCAAATTTCTTCAGGGGGGGAAGAGTACCCAGTGGTTTATCTCAGTTGTAGGCTCCAACCCAGGGAGGAATTCTATGCAGCTGTAGAGAAGGAATGTTTAGCCATAGTGTGGGCACTGCAGAATCTTCAGCCTTATCTGTATGAAAGGAAAATCACTGTTATGACAGATCACAACCCCCTAACATGGTTAAACAGAGCCAGCCAGCAAAATGCCAAGTTGCTAAGATGGAGCCTGGGGTTGCAAGCATATGATATGTTAGTGCAGAACCGCAGTGGGAGTAGCAATGCCAATGCAGATGGGTTCTCAAGACAGGGAATGGGGTAGGTACACTCAGACCTAAGCCTCTCAAGCGGCGTTTCTCAAGGGTCACTTGAAAAACTAGCTTGAGTTCTCCTGGGGGGGGGGGGGGGTGAAGACTGGTAGAGAAGGGTGAAGGCTGCCAGCCTAGCCAGATAGAATTATTCTATCATTTGTAAATATGAATGTAAACTACAGGCTTGTTGTCTTAAATGTAAAGAAATACTGTTACATGTGGAACTGGAAATAAATGTGACAACAGTGCACTCTACTGATCAAAGTAAAGCATGTGGTACCAAAAAGTCTAGATGAAGAAATTCTTTCTATTGTTTTAACCAAGAGTTAAATTGCTAGATTTAAACATGCAAATGTATTTTTATTGCTCTGTTTCCTGACCAGCTGCAAGATAACAAAAGGGAGATGTTAAGAATGTAAAAGCAATTAATCTGTCAGCCTGGGAACACCACGAAAGTGTAAAAGATGATGTAATGTTTACCAGAACTGCAGTTTCAATTTAAACAGTGAGAACCAGAGGGTAAGCATTTTTTGTCTTGACCATCTAACTCACAGCATTCTGCCTGTTTTCGGAAAGTGTAAAAGATGATGTAATGTTTAGCAGAACTGCAGTTTCAATTTAAATAGTGAGAACCAGAGATTATTAAGCATTTTTGTCTTGACCATCAAACTCAGAACATTCTGCCTGTTTTCTTATGTAAGTTATCTTAGACTTGTGTTTTCTTTTAGTTATAGCTAGAATCTAGAAAGATTAGTCTGTGTTTTTCTATGTCAGAACTGTACTACTGAATTATTTTAAGTATTTCTGTGTGAGCTCTGAACTCTTAATAGCACTGACTGTGTAGTAGAAGGTATTGTCTTGTGGTTTTAATTATTTATTATTAAATATTTTAAAATCTTTTAAATGTGGCTGGTTTGTGTAGAGACAAGTTAAGTTCTACATTACATTGCATATTTATAGACTTTACTGTCCAAGTCACTGATTAGTTATACTACCAATTGGATAATAATATTGCACAGTAATAACTGGACACTCTTTTAAGGGCCTTTGGGTAGCTGATAATATTAGCTGGGTGGTGGCAGCTGGTACTAACGTATAGTCTGGGTAAAAGTGACACAGCTGGAGAACTTGTGCCAGCCTTCCCCAGAAGTGTCTGTGTGGTCGTATTGTTTTTTTTGGTGGCTTTCGAATAAAGTGACTCTGATAACATTTGGATTATTTTCGGTCTCATTCCCTCATTTGGTTCTCCAAGTGAACCTTGTTTATGTTGTGGTCGTATAACCTCTTATCTCAAAGTGTGTGTGTGTCAGCTACTTGGGCAGGGACACAAAGCACTGGTTGGACAGAGAGGGTGCTGGAGATTTTAGCTTGCCCAGTAGGCTGAGATCTGGACCCTATAGCTGTGCCAGTGGGGTGTCTTATTGGGGACCTGGAGAGCAAGGGAGTGACCAGCCCCAGACTGACTGTGACCTCTGTGTGCTCTTAAGGGAAATTGCACTTTACTGTGTGCATTTGTTATCCTTTCCTCCTATATGAGATGCCCTCTCTGGTGTTAGTGGTGAGGACTGAGGCTCCTTGATTGCTGGGCCACAGCACGGGCGTCACAGAAGCATGTTTTTCAGTGGCAGTAAAGCACTGTGGGGCTTCATGCCCAAGCATGTCTTTTAGTCAGCTCAGCTTGAATAGCTTGACAGCTTGGGTGTATGGAAGGTGTCCTGAAGCTTTGGAAGCTGGCTGCCTGTTATATCCTTGGCAGGATATAATAACACATACAGCTAGGGCTACTGCAGCAATGATCACTATATGAAGAACATCTAAAAAGATCACATTCCAAGCAATCAGTTTACACTCGTGAGCAAACACTAAAGGTAACTAAATAATGCATAAAATGGACCAACACACCTGTAAAAATAAATATAAAAAAAAAAAAAAAATAGCAAACTTAAAAATTTCTCATCCAGTAAGCACTTTCGTCAATACTTGGACTTCAGACTAAATGAAAGAGTAAAATTCAGCATTATATACTTGCGACAATTAAGACTTCATCATTAAAAGATTTACATAATTAATCCAATCAAAACAATTTGTGCTTGCAGTCTTTCTCTTTAAATAGATCTTGAAGTTTTCCTTGTCATTTTGTACCAGAGGGTTGCTGGCATCTAACATAAGTATCAATATTCCCTCCAGTCTAATTCTTCCTGTTCATCTAATGCATTATTAAAATTGGGTACACAATCTAACACTAAGAACTTTGGTGAACCACTATATTTTGTTATATAATAATGTTATCCCGACGCATTATTTATGTCTATTTTACTAATAGCATATAAATGCTCATGCACCCTTTTATATTAACTCTCTAGTAGCTCTGCCTACATAATATGCAGGACTAGATGAGCAAACAGATAAATGGACTCAAAATGTAGATTCGTTGTGTACAAAAACCCTAATTAAATCTTAACATTTTTTTATATAATTTTTTCTTTTTTGCATCCACCATTAAATACTTGCAATAGTTACAACTCAAACATTTGAATATCCCTTTTTTAATCTCTTTAGCATTTCTAAAACTCAACTTTTGGGTGGCACAGTGGGCAGCAGTTGTGTTGTTGCCTCACAGCAAGAGGTTCTCCGGTTCGATTCTCAGCTGGGGTGCCTTCTGTGCGGAGTCTGCAGGTCTTTCCTGTATTCAAGTGGGCTTCCTCCGGGTACTCCAGTTTCCTCCCATATTACAAACACATGTGTCTGGAGTGTTTTTCTCCAAGCCACTGCTGAAAATTGGCTTTGTTCCACATTGGACTTTCCCGATAAACAAATAATAAATAAATGAAATACTTTGAAAAATATTCTAAAAATTCTTCCATCTTTTATTTACTAAAATAGGAGCTTCCCCCATCACTTTTCTGATGTCAGGAAAATGACTTAAAACCTGCCAATTCTCTTTTACAATGTCCTTAATCTGTTTTCCATCTAATGAATATTGCATCAACACTCCCATTCTATAGTTCTTAGAATTTTTACTAAGTTCAGTATTTTTATTTTTATTTTGATCTGCTGTGACGACCCCTAACGGGAGCAGCCGAAAGGAGAAGTATTTTTATTTTTATTAATTCAAGAACTACTTACTTCATCAAAATTAAGTCTCACTATTTTCTCAGGGTACCCCTAGAAATAAACTTAGGATTAAATGGGGGATAACAACTCGACTTAGTAAAACCATAATCACTTTTTTCTTTTTGCTCAAAAACAAGTTTAAAGTTCAACTTTCTCACATAACCCCTTAAAATATTTAGCAATTCACAAATCTCATCTCCTGCTGCAGGTACAAAAGTCCAGCCTTTTTTCAGAACTTGCAGTTCATCAAAACTTAAAGGTCTATGTGACAGGTTATAGATCTTAAAATACAGTCAGAAATAATACCTTTTAATTTCAAGTACTCTTCTTTCTCCCCTTCTATTTCTGATTCTTCTCTGCATACGTTTTGCCTTCTTGCCTGTCCCTTGTTTCCCCATGGTTGCAGGTGCTACTGTCTGTGCCCATGTATGCTCGCCAGTACCTGTGTCTTGATTAAATATTCACAGGTTGAAAAAACCCTGTCTTCCTTAACTTTCATTCTTTGCTTGGCACTGTAGCCATTGTTGTAATTCATTTTATTGCGATTTCCATTCATAGCTCCTTTTTGTGCCAACCGTTCTGATCTCCTTAATTCAGAAGTAACTTCAGATGAACTTATAAAAACCTTGTTATCATCCACTGGAATCCGAACTACTTGTAGCATCTACCTCTGCTACTTCATTCACTTGATATGCCAATGCTCCTCTCACAGTCTGCCCGATCCCTTTCGAACTTAAGTTTTCTTTTCTTCACAATTTCATTCTCATTCACTTGATATGCCAATGCTCCTCCAACAGTCTGCCCGATACCTTTCGAATTTCTTAAGTTTTCTTTTCTTCACAGTTTCATTCTCTTTAATTTATCTTTTATGAGACAAAATTTAATCTCAAAATTATCAACAGTGGTATATTCTTTAAGCTTAAAATAATTTAGCTTAATACTTTCATTAAGTTCACGAACCCTTTGTTTGTAATAATCTATTAGTATAGCCATATATTTCAAGCCAGTTTTTTGACAGAGCTCAATTAACCTCTCTATGAGCTCTTTGGGTAATCACTGCCATTAGGCGTCTTATTAACTCATACCCCTTTTGGCATTCTGTTCACAGATATACTACTTTCAAAAAATAAATTGCCCTACTCTAAAGGTTTCAATTTAATCAAATTTTTCTAAAGGGATAAAAGACATTCAGACTCAGTAAGTACATTTCTTAGATGCTGAAGTTTATAAAGAAAATAATGAATTGAAAACCAAAATATATAAAAAAAGACGTACAAAATAATACCTATTTAGAATATGGAAGTATGCATCCCATTGGTATGAAAAATAATATAGTTAAAAGGCAAGTGAAGAGAGTTAGTGATTTGACCGATAGTGATGAATTATTTTTGAAAGAAGGAGCTTCGTTATGTACTAAGTTGATTTCTAGTGGTTACCCTGAGAAAATAGTGAGACTTAATTTTGATAAAGTAAATAGTTCTCAAATTAATAATAATACAAATAATATAGAACTTAACAAAAATTCTAAAAACTACAGAATGGGAATAGTGGTGCAATATGCCTTAGATGGAAAGCAGATTAAGGAAATTGTCAAACAGAATTGGAATATTTTAAGCAGTTTCCCTGAAAATGGTGTGGGAAGTTCCTATTTTTGTAAATAAAAGTGGGAAGAATTTTAAGAATATTTTTCAAAGTAAATTGAGTTTTTGAAATGCTAAAGAGAGCAAAAATGGAATGTTCAAATGCTTGAGTTGTAAATACTTCCAGTATTTGATGGTGGATGCAAAAGAAATTTATATAAAAATGTTAAGATTTTAATTAGGGGTTTTAGACATCCAAATCTAAATTTTTAGTGCATTTATCTGTTTGCTCCTTTTGTTCTGCATATTATATAGGCAGAATTACTAGAGTTGTATTAAAGGGTCCTTGAGCATTTATATGGTATTAGTACTAGTATTATATGGTATTATATGGTATTTATATGGTATTATGGTATTTATATGGTACTAGTATAGTAATAGAATCTGGAGCATTCCTCCCTGGGCCTCTGCTGAAAACAGGCTCTGTGAAACCTAGTCGGACTTTCCCGGTCAACAAATATTAAATAAATAAAAAATAAATAAAAAATAGACAAATGTATACAATGACTGGCAATTAATTTTAAAAAACAAGCGCGCTGATTGGCCAGCCGTGCCCTTTGTAAATTGGAGACTATACCAACGGGAAAAGGACCGGATGCCGGACTTTTTACTGTTAGTATTTCTCGTACGTTTTTTACTTTTCTTTTTCTTCTTTTCTTTCTTTTTTTTTTTTTTTTTTTTTTTTAATAAAAAAAGGAACTGGGAGACTTAAAGCAAATGAGGGAGATGGCACAGACAAAAATAAAAGGATAATCAGGTAAGTTCTGCAAAATTAAAGAAATGTACCTGATTATCCTTTTATTTTGTCTGTCTCGGCTCAGCCAAAAGTAAAATGTCTCCTGATTTCTTCTTTTTACTTTTTAAATTTTGAATTAAAAAAAAAAAAGCAATGTAGATCTTCTTTTCTCCATTGCTTCCTAGCATGCGCAGTATATCAGAAAAAGCCCCAGGACAGCGGAAAACCACAGAAGGGCATCATGGAGGCATTCTACAAAGACATTATTTAAGAAAAGTAAGTATTTTTTTCTTAAATGTCATTGTATAACAGCAATAACTCCTGTCTGGGTGTGGGCAATGCTGGATTTACCCACGGGTGCCTTTGTACCATACTAACCATGGATAACTCCGGCATTACCCACTCCCAGACGTGGGTTATTGCTTAAATAGTACATGGGGAAAACATTGTATAACAAAATGCAGTGGTTCACCAAAGTTCTTTGTCTTAGATTGTGTACCCAATTTTAATAATAGGTTAAGATGAACAGGAAGAATTTGACTGGGAGGAATATTGCTGGTAGGATGCCAGCAACTTTCTGGAACTAAATGACAAGGAAAACTTCAACATCTATTTAAAGAGAAAGAAGTTGAAGCATTAATATAGGCATATGTTGTTTTGATTAGATTAATTATGTAAATGTTTTAATGATGAAGTCTTAATTTTTCCAAGTATATAATGCTGAATTTTACGCTTTTTCATTCAGTCTGAAGAATGGCGTCTAAGTATCGAACAAAAAGCTTACTGGATGAGAAATTTTTTTTCACTTTGACGCATTAAAAGTTTACTAAAGCCAACCAAGTACTCCTAAAGTAAAAAACATACCATTAAACCTCAAAAAAAGTAGAACCACCCTAGATATATATTTAAAAAAATTCATATGAGGAGGCTTTCGCTGTCCACACTCCCATAACTTAAGTATGCTAAATTCAGTCATACAATTACGAAGAAATGAAAAAAGCAGGAAATTATGGGGTAGCTGACTACTTGAAAATCAACTATAGCAAAAATCTGATCAAGTTAACCACTGACTATTAGGGCAGACAAATCTGGCTGTGATAAAAGAAATGTGGGATCAAATAAAAATAAAAAAGAATCCTTGTACTTCATGGGCAATTTAGTAGTCAATTAGCATTTTTTTTTTTTGATATGTGAGGGATGAAAGTAGTTCAGTTTACCTACAGAAAGCCCATGCAGACATAGGGAAAATAAATTTTAAACAGACTATGACTGGAGGTTAGGACTGAGTGCTGGACCCTACAACTGTCAGGCAGTGATCATTTCATGAGCTAGTGTGTTAATGTTGACTGGCATTATGTTGCTGTTTTCACAAATCAGAGTGTGCGTGTGCGCACGTCTGTGTGTGTGTGCGCGTGTGTACGCATGCGTGTGTGTGTGTGTGTGTGTGTGTGTGTGTGTGCACTCGCGTGCACGCAGGTGTGTGCGCGTGCGTGTGCACGCACGTGTGTTTTATGTAAACTTTGTGTATGGAATTTTGAAATACCTCTTTTATAATTTTCATGTTAGGAAATTTTAGGGACCAATGAGTGAGTCTGTGATACTTTGGTTTGGATCCTGACAAAGGAACAGGGTCCCTATCCATGTGAAGCAGAATTTTTCCCTAACCATATTTAAATGCCACTTGCACCACCGGATGGATAATCAGAAATTCACCTCTGATTTGGCACCTATTTCTCTGAAGGACAGAGGCAGTCAGTAAATCACCCCATATATAAATCAAATTTGTGGGTCACATCTGGTTTGTATAGTGAGGCTTATAAGATCCCTAGTGATCATTAGTCTAGTATACACCTAAGAACCTAGGCTTTCTGACTTGAAAATGGGACACTGGTTCTTTGGTGTGTTAGTTGTGTATGTGTGTTTGTTTGTTTCTTATAGTATACTCGATTCTTAACACATTTATAGAGTCAGCAAATGTGACCCTATGCACAATTGAAGAACACCCGTGAGTTTTTTTCTACTGATAAGTATATTGGGCATGTCTGTGTGTGTGTGTGTGTGTGTGTGTGTGTGTGTGTGTGTGTGTGTGTGTGTGTGTGTGTGTGTGTCTGTGTGAGCACACGTGCATGAGCACTTACCTATGTGTTTGCGTGTGTGTGTTTGTACGCATGTGCATGTTTGTGTTTCTGTCTGCTTTTTCGTGAATGCTATATTTCCTGAGGGAATCATTACTTAATGTGCCAGAATGACTGTGAGTCTCATCGGTAACAATTGATCATTTCATATTTTGAGGCATCTTAAGCCATAACAAAATCTGGTAGTGGAATGAGGACAATTGTAAAGAAAACATATGTGTGATGGTGTGTTTTAATCCAATGTAATAATACTGGCACACAACTCTCAACCTTTTAGTGTAAAAAATCTGGA
The DNA here is from genome assembly GCF_019279795.1 of Protopterus annectens. Taxonomy (NCBI): domain Eukaryota; kingdom Metazoa; phylum Chordata; order Ceratodontiformes; family Protopteridae; genus Protopterus; species Protopterus annectens. The sequence goes on from NC_056726.1 coordinate 1,245,172,425, forward strand.
AAAAGTCAAAAATAATGATGGGAAAAAGGCCCCAAACAAATGTTTAAAAATTCTTCTTACAAAGTTGGAAAGCTGCTAGAATAACAAGTTTTGTATTAGCATGCATCTTCTCAAGGATGGCCGTGTAAACCTTGGCTCTAGATAATTGTCACTGTTGAAGTCACACCCTGACGCCATGTGCAAAAATGGTAGAAGGGGTTGTGGATGGATGGATGAAGTCTGAGACACAAATGTATGTCGTTATTTAGTGACTCCAGGATTCAGTGATTTTTCCCAAACATAAAACTTTTATGAGGGGCAGACCAAAAATATGAGAAGAAAATCGAGACTTTCTGCAAAAATAAGGACAGCAGTATATTGGCATAGAACAAACAGCAAAGTACATGTTACAAAGTATACACAGAAACTGTCAGTAAGAGATTAGAAAATAACAGAGACAGGATCTAAAATGAATAGGGATGTGTCTCTATACAGTGAAAATGAAAATTATACTATTAGTGTGGCATGCACTGTCTAAATCATTGCACAGATGCATCTGACTTCCTCAGATTGCTATTTTCATTGGTTTGGCAGTAAAAATAAAAATAAAACATTTTGACAAGAAAGAACAATAACTCTTACCAGAGTCATTCTGAACATGTGAGTTTGGCTTTGATTTAGCTGGGTAAACCATTGTTTGCGCCCCTATCCCTTTCAAGCTGACGATGTCACTCATGTCACTTAGTAGGTGACTGATGGAGGAGTATCCATCCAGAGGAATATGATGCTTGAAATGTGATGCGTAGGCATTCCGCACTTTAAACAATGACAGACCCTCTGGGTGCTGTTCCACGATATAAGTGATGTTCTGTTTTAGATCTGATGATGTGGAGACCTTGGCTGTCACACTCTGCTCTTGTTCATCTGGTACTGTGAAGGAATGATACTGTGTCTCTGATGCTGCCCTTCTCACTGACATGGTACTCTCACCTGAAGGGACTGCACTCACTGTTGCCTGTGGTGTAGGGGAGCTACACTGTGTCTCCCAAGGGGTGGAACTATCTGGTGAATTTGGCAGTTTATGAGGCATCCATTGCATGATGGGAGTAGTATCTTGTGAAACCTCTGTTGTGGCACATAAGGCATCCTGGGTTTGACTTTGGCTTCCTGTTTCTTGGGAATACTGTGGACATAAATCTTGAGAAATCTCAGCCTGGGGGTTCAAAATCACTTTATCTGGAGTTGGGGGTTGATGCACAGCACTGTTGATGGGCATTTGAGGCACTGCAGACTTTTCTTCTTCTTTGGATCTTGTTACTGCAGACTTTTCTTCTTTTGATCTTGTTAATTTGGATTCTTAAAAAAATATAAAAAATCTAATTAAAACAAATACTGTTTCTGTTATGCTTTCTTATATTTATCTATTTGGGTAACTGCATGCTTGCCATCTGTAAAAACATAAATTTGTATAGTCTCTTACAGTTATGCACTGCAGTTTTCAATGAGCTTCTACCAGGGGTAGGGAAGGACAGCTGAGAAAAAAATATATATTTGCTACTATCACTAGCAAGCAGTTGAAGAAATCTGCTTTCAAGTGAAAGATTGAGAAAGTGAGGAAATAATGCATTCATAATCAAAGGTAACTGTGTAAGAGTGCAGGAAGGAATAGGTGGATTAAAGTAGGAAAAAAGGGGATAAGAAAATTAAGGAGCAGGACTGGAAAGGTGGGGTTTATGCACAGAAAGGTATTGGTGCTGTCTTCCTAGTATTGGAACAGATTAAAATAACCTGAAAGGAACACATGCAGTAAGTCCTTCCTTACAATATAACAGTATCAAGATTGTATATATCACAGCACGAAAGCCACACAAAGGTTATAAAACCAAGCAATAACTTGTCAGGAGGAAGATGCTATAGTAACAATAAACAGGAAGCATCTGTGTACTTGCCTTGCAGCTTAGCGCAGAGAATTAAGAATATGAACTAACAAACTTCATGCTGTAGTTTGGGGTTTAACTCACATGCTTTAGTTTACATACTGTGCAAAAATGGTTCGTCCTTACAGGATTTACCTCGTTAGCAAGTATCGCAAGTAAGCAAAATTAAATTAAAAGGTGCTGAATGTTGCTTTGCACTGGAGTTGAACCACAGCAATATAGATTAAATATGTATGGTCAATAAAATGAGCAGAAATCAACACACTTATTTTGTTCATTCAGAGCGGTGCCTTTCTTTAGGAACACAGTCAAAAATTTTAAAGGTTTGTTGTTTCTTTTTCCATTATCTTTTATAGTTTTTTTGGGGGATAAGATGCACGTGCATCTCATGAGACATAATGCAATTATTAAGGCCAGCATTTCTCCATTTTATACAGCATGTGCACATTCGTGCCATCCCTTCCCCCAACACACACACACACACGCACACGTACACACACGCACACCCACACACACTGTCAGACAAGTAAATGAAATCAAATCCTACTGTAACAAAATAAACCTGTCAGCTGTAATAAACACCTCACAGGTATTTTGCATTTGTCCCTGTGGACTACATTTGAAGACCCTATAAAGTGTTAAGAATTAAGCATAACACAAGAAAAGAAGGCACATTCCTTATTTGTCCCACACTACATGTAGACAAAAAGTTTATAATTACAGACTGCAGATTCAGTGTTAGTGTCTAGTTCAAAAATGGCACTCACATCAGCCCTAGCAAAGCTGAAGTTTTGAAATCCTAGGAATGCTTTCCAGGTCTTCAAGCACAGGCCACAAGTCCTGTTAGTGCATCTTTATTTCACACTGAATAAGCAGCTTCTTATATGCTACCGTAACAATGCTGTGGGAAGGGGAAGGCAGTCTTTACCTTATTTTCTTGTTGACAGCGAAACTCTTAACTGAGACTGTAAAATGACATGCAGCTACAAACTGATTGGTAACATGTGAAAATGGAAGCTTGTGTAATCAGACCTACATTACTAGCGTCACAATGCCCCCAGTACAGTAGAGGACACTATTCTGGATTCAGTAATGTGGAACAAAAATGTGACATTGACCCTGTCCTGAAATTCAGCCATAATTTTTAAGGAACGGTAATGAAGGAATCCCAGTTCATTTAACTATTGAATGGCTAAAGAACAGCAAAGAGGAGTCAGCAGTCCAGGGTGGCAGTGGGCATAACCAGTACTAATTCCTGAGGGTGAAAGCGGTTGCCTTTATGTATGCTAGTATGGATCCATTATGAGAAGTCATTATTTATCACTCCAATGCAAAGCAAAGGAGCCACAGCAACAGAAAAACCTACCCACTGAAAGTAGAGGGTGACATCAGGAACAAACTGTGTTTTGCAGAGATAAGCCATACTACTGCCATGGTTGCTCAAATATGGGAAAAAACAAACACCCTGTCAAGATGAAATAAAAGGCTCCCACAACTCTCACAATACGTCTCATTGCACAACTAATAAGTAAAACATTTGAGAACATTGTGAATTCAGAGAGGTGTGAATTAGCAGTCATCATCCAGGGCGTTTCCCCTCACCGAATGTAAGATTTCCCACGCTGCTGCAGTACCTGCCCATCATTAACTGTGCTGCAGGAATCCTTTACATGCTGCCCCAAAACAAATGCGTACTTTAAGTTACCTGTAGCCCAGAATCACAGCTGGTGAAGTGATTCTTCTCTTCTTTGATGGCTAATCCCACACAGACAACAGGAACAGGACCAGTACAAACTGGGCTTATTGCTGTCCTGCATAGATATGGCAGGTGATCAATGAATTTAAAGCTATTGTGACAGCACTGCTATTACGTACAGTAGATGTCCTTTTGTGGGCCAAATGATGCTTTCTGCACCTGGATTACTAAATCTGTATGCCAACCTGAACACAATGCTTTTAAATTTGGTACACTGGGCAACTTTTAGGGCAACTTTTACTTGTATAATGCTGGGACATGGTATTATACACACCATAAGTGGACTGTTTAGCCATACTGCAGAAATGTTAAGGTATCACACAGTTTAAACTCTAGCTTGACTAGGTTTTTCTTGTAGTTTTTACTAATTGATTTGTCTCTGTGATTTTTTTTAATTTTTGGTTTTGGATGTTATTTGGGATATTTTGCAGAGACCTTAATGGTAACGGATATCAGATGGGTGTAAAGACCCTGTGTTTATGAAATATAGTCAAACAGTCCACTTATGCTGTCCTGACATGTCCACAGCTAGTGAGGTTTGGCTCTATTGCACTGAATGTAGCTCCAAAGCCTTAAAAAGAAGAAACAGAAAGTCATGGACACTCTGAAGCCATATAGCTGAAACACTAGATGTCCTTACGGGTCATTTGCATATATCCTATAGATCACAGATTACTAGGCTAACATCCCCAGCATCCTTACATGTCTAGCCAAGTTCAACCTGTGTTCCCAAGCATGTCTGGTTCAAGCAGGCACTAAAATAAGCACCTATTGCCCTTGTCCAAGAGGGGCACAGGTGGAACCCCTGGCTTGAATTTTCGGTTATCCATCCAATCATCCAAATTACAGTTAAATAGAGCTAACAAGGGGCTTTGTTTAACATCAAACGGAAGCTTGTTCCAAAGGTGGGGCTACCTCTGAGAGACAAATCTGTCTCTCCAGCAAGATCTGTTGATGTCACATACTAGGTTAAGGTCCTTAGATCGAGTGACCCGTGTGTCATTTGACTTGATGATGTGCAGCATTTCCACTAAAGCTGGGTCACAGATTGTTCTATATGGAAGGCACATGTTGCCTCTAAGCAGTCTGTGTGACACAGAGAAAAGCCACAATGATTGACAGATCTTGAAGACCCAGAATTTTCTTTGTAAGGAGCATTTGTGGTCTCTCCAATTGCTGCAGGTCTTTGGAAAGGTACATTTTATTTTATTTTTATTTATTTTACATTTGTTAACCAGGGTGTCTGACTGAGCTGAAAAGGCCCTTTTTCAGCAGAGGACCGAGGAGAAAAGTTTATTTAGACATGATCAGTATACACACAAATTACAACAGACATGTTTTTACAGTGGTATGCGGCACATAAACAGTTAGAGTGGAGAGAACAAATAAAAAAATATTAATTTTAAAAATAAAGGTAATTAATAGATTTGTGGTGTACAGCTGAAATTTGGAACATAGGTAGAATACATACATAGTACACAGGTACAGTACATACACTGCAGATTAGCCAGTGTTTGTGAGTAAGATTGAAAACTATTATCAAGTGCTCTAGATTTAGTATGTAAATGTTATCCGCTTTCACTAGCCTGGGGAGCAATCATAGCACTGCCGACTTTGCTTGAGGTGTTGCCTGATGAGGTCTTTAAAGGAGGCTTTGGATTATGTGTTTTGAATGCTAGTAGGGACATAGTTCCATTTTTTAGCCACTGAACTACTATATAGTGCATTTCCAAAGCTATTGTAGCTGTTGGTGACTTCTAGTAGTAGTTTGCTTGATGATCTAAGAGACCTTTTGGCTGAGTGATGTACTAGATTTTTGAGGGCAGGACACTTATTGAGGAGGTAATAGATAGAATGACAGAGGCAGAGCTGATTGTAGGTTGGGAGGTTGGGCAGTTCAAGCCAGTGGAGCTGTCTCAAAGCAGTACAGTGATGAGTTTTATATGAGCAATTTGCAATATGGGCAATTCTGTTATAGCAGGCTTCCATTTTGCTTAGTTCAGTTTTGTTGAGATTAGTCAGAATGGGAGATGCATAGAGTAGGGTGTATAGAAGTTGGAAGCGAGCAATGGCTGATCTTGTGTTGTTGGTAAGAAATGGTTTAATATGGTAGAGTTACCCCAGTTTGGCATGTACTTTTTTAATAGTTAAGTTGAGATGACTATCAAATTTTAGGTGGGAGTCTATGGTTATTCCCAATAGCTTAGACTGTGCCACTGGAGCAATTGGAGTAGCATTTGTGGAGTAGATAGTGAATTGACTGTTAGTGTTTTTGTTAGAACTGGTTATAATCATAAGCTGAGTTTTCTTTGGATTGAGGATAAGTTGAGCTTTGGTAAGGTCATTTTCAATGTCAGACAATGCTAGTTGAGTTGTTTGCAGGAGGGTGGGAATGTTTTGTGCAGTACAGATTAAGGTAGTGTCATCTGCATACTGAATTATACTGAAACATACCAAAGGAAGTGTTGTCCTCTGTTATTGGCCTGATGAGGGAAGACTACAGAGAGGTTATAACCTCCTTTTTTCTGGTAGCAATACCCTTACTTGTAAGATGAGCACTATAAAATGCTCTTCTTACCATTGTGGAGATATTGTGATCGAAGTTAAGGTTGCTGTTGATCTGTGTGCCTAGATCTCTCATCACTGACTGTGTGCTTAGGGTATTGATATTGATGTGGTAGTTTGCAGGAACATCGCCATTACTGAAGGGGATGATTTTTTTGCATTAAGTTTAAGACCATGATTATGGCACCAGTCATTAGTCTGCATAAGACCTTCTTGCAGGATGCTGACTTCACTAGGGGTTTCAGTGATCACTCTAGTTGCAGTCGTCAGAAAACTTTGTCAGCCAAAGTCCTTTAGTTTTAGCCTCTACTTCAGAAAAGTAGATTCCAAACAGTAGAGATCCCAGAACCGATCATTGTGAAACACCACTGGTTATGGGTCTGCTGGAGGAAGAGGTGGAGTCCCCTATTTTGAATATACGAGTTCTATCAGTGGGCCAGTTTGCAACCCACCTGACAATGCATGGGGTGATAACCAGCTGGGTGCGTTTATCAATGATGCCTGAGTGAGGGATTGTGTCAAAGGCCTTGGGTAAGTCTAGGTAGGCCATATGCACAGATTTACCCTTGTTTAGGGCTTTGGTGAGTGTCTCGAAGAATTCCACCAAGTTTAACAGGCGTGATCTCCCCCTGACAAAGCCAAACTGGGTAGGGTTGAGTATTTGGAGATTTCCTATACCTTTGTTAATAAGGTCCATGCCGATTCATTCCATGGCCTTGCAGATAAGGCTGGTCAGGCTAATGGGTCTACAGTTCTTGTGCAAAAGGATGACTGTAGCTGTTTTCCATTCCACTGGGATGAAGCTAGTGCTTAGGCTGTGACTGAAAAGCATGATTCTAATTCTTGTTTTAATCCATACAGAACACAGCCTGGGATGTGTCTGGTACCACAAAGGCTACGTTTTTGGACTTGGAGAGGGTGTTCAAGATCTGCTCCTTCGAGATACTAGGTGAGGGACAGGTGTTAGGGATTCTTTGGGGTATATGTGGTGGGGACAGGAGAGTGAAGTTTTCACTGAACCTGTCAGCCTGCAAGCCTGTTACATCCACATGTTCCGTATATGTAGTACCATTTAGTACAAGTTCCGCGCAAATATAGGCCTTACCTTTGAGGTTACAGATGTAACTAAAGTACGCCCTGTGGTTATCCTTAGTTAGGGAAGCTAATTTGGATTCGTAGTTGGCTTTGGAGGACTTTACTAGGAATCTTATTTGCTTGTTTAAGTTGAGGAGAGTGTTTCCAGTTTTCAAAACATTCCTTCCTACTTTTAGACAGTTTGTTCTCCTATTGTATATCATTAGTGGACCGGAGTTCCACTGTGGCGACCCCTAACCGGGAAAAGCCGAAAGACACAAACAAAGTTCTCCTATTGTATATCCTATTAATGGCAGTTATCCACCAGGCAGGTTTGTTTTTCCCTGAAGATCTTGCTTTGGTTCTATCAGGTAAGGCAGAGTTAATACAACTGTACAGGTGCTTGTATAAAGCACTGGTGTCTAACTCAGCATAGGTGTCTGTTCCATCAGTAGAGGTAGGGGCTATGAAACTACTTATGCTGTCATGTAAGAGGTTGTAATTGGCCTTGGAGAAGTTTTTTAGTCTAGCTGTTGCTAAGGGGGGGGGTGTCTTATGTCATAGTTACATCTAGCGAGACTGATCTGTGGTCAGATCTCTTGAGAGATGGCCACACACTGTGGGTGGTGCAGCGGTCCCCCATGTTGGTGAGCACCAGATCCAGGATGTTTGAGCCCCTTGAGGGTGTGTCAAACAGTTGGTCCAGGGCACTGGAGTTAATGAAGTCCAGGAACCTTTGGACAAGTGGGTTAGAAATGTATAATTTACCCAGTTAATGGATGGGTAATTAAAGTCACCCAAAACCAGGGTGTTTGGTTGTATCTTGACTCAAGTAGATCCAATTAGGCTGAGTGGCTGTCCTGATTCATGGAGGGGGTCCTATAGCTGGCAATGACCTGAACAGGGGTCTTATCTACAGTCAATTACACCTGATGTAATTCAAGGTAATTGTGCTGTTTACCCAATCTAGAGGTGTATTTCACTTTAATGAATAGTGATACGCCACTTCCTATAGTTCTCATGCCTTCAGTTTGTTGTCTGAATGTGTGGAAGGAAATGTAACCTGGTATACCTGGGATGGTCTTCACAGCCTTAGACCAGGTCTCAGTGGCTGTACAAATGTAAGCATCTTCCAAGGTGAGGACTGCTTCCAGTGAGTGCAGTTTCTGGTTTAGACTCGTAACATATAACAGCATAACTATGAGTTTGTTTATAGAGGGTATTTTTACATCGGGAAGTTTGTTCTTGTAACATTGCCTAAAAAAGCACTATGGGGGTGGCAAGAGCCTTAGCTACTAACTGAAATCCCAGGAGTGACAGTTGAAGATCATCTCTGGCAAAGCATCAAGGTCTGTTGTCGACCATATCATCCCAGGCTGACAGATACTGGATTCCCCTATTACAGGAGGTTTGAGGTATCCTACAGTGAAAACTTTAGCATGGCTAGGATTTTGCTGTAGTTTTTACTAATTGGTTTGTCTGTGTGACCTTTTTACTTTATGATTATGACCTGTTATTTTGAGATACTACATAGAGGACTGCTGTCAGGTATGCTTTTGTGTATTGCTAGTGGGGACGGGGGGGGGGGGTGAAGTTTACACCAACTCTCTCAGCTAGCAAGTTTGCAATTTCCTCAGGTTCAGTATGAGAAACACCATCCACTTTATGTTCGGCACATAGTTCAGCTTTGCCTTTTAGATTTTGGATGTAGATAAAGAATGCCTTATGATTATCATTAATTAGGGATGCTAATTTAGCTTCATAACTAGCTTTAGAGGACTTTAGAAGATATCTGATTTTTCTTGTTCAAGCTGTGGAGGGTATTCTTCTTCTGATGAGTAACTTCCCACTTGTTCTTACACATCAGTTTCTTCCTTTTGTTATATAACCTATTTACACTTGAGGTCCACCAGGGTGGCCTGTTTTTTCTGGAGGACCTGATTTTGATCCGGTCAGGTACAGCCAAGACTATACAGTTGTTTAGGTGGCTATACAGGGCATTTGTCTACTCCTCTGCATAGGTGTCATTGTTGGCTGTGTTAGTAGGAGGTTTCAAATGTTTTATACCACTGCTTAGTAGGCTGTAGTCTGCACTGGAAACATTTTTCTGCTTTTATGTTCCTGTGGTGGTGTCAGATCTGATTGTTACTTCAAATGAGACTGATTTATGGTCTGAGCTTACCAGGGAGGGTAACGCAGAGGGGGTAGTGCAGTGACCCCCCCCCCATGTTGGTGAGTACTAAGTGTAGGACATTTGAGACCCTTGTGGGGGTGCAAACTAGCTGTTCCAGGGATTTTACTCACCAAATCCAGGAACCGCAGGACGAGCATGTTTGTGTGTGTGTATGTCACTCAGCTGATGAAAGGATAGTTAAAATAACCCACGACCTAAGTGTTTGGCTGTACAAAGTGAGTGACTCTAGTATGTCCAGGTAGGCAGTGTGCTTCTCTTGGTTCATGGTGGGGGTCCTGTAACTGGCAATGATGGGGTAGGGTGCATTACCTATAATTAGTTGGAATGGAGTAGCTCAAGACAGTCACACTGTTTCACCAGTCTTGAGGTATATTTGGCATTAATGAAGATGGATACACCTCCACCTTTGGTTCTTTCACACTCGTTTTGGGGTCTGAATGTGTGGAAGGCATTGTAGCCTTCCATGGCTGGGGTGCTCTCCACAGCCATTCACCATGTCTCGGCAACTGCACAGGTGTCAGCATCTTCCAATGTGAGGAGAGCTTCACTGAATGCAGTTTCCTGTTTATGGTCCTCGTATTAAGCAGCATAACCTTGAGTTTGTCTTGGATTTTTTTATGTTGGAAAATTTGTTGTTTTGATATTGCTTAAAGACACTACGAGGGAGACAAGATCATTGGACAAAATTTCTCCACAAAAAAGTTGATTTTTCACTTCCTTTACAAAACTTTTCAACTGACAGAAAAAAGAGTGCTCCCATTTAAAAATACGATATAGTCTTGTGCCAGTCTGTTTAAAATAGAAAACTCTTAGCTTTAAAATAATTTTCCAGAGAAGGAAAGTGATAAAACACAAATAATATTTAGAAAATGGAAGGTATTTCCCACCAAACTAAATATCAGTCTTTGAAAATCTTAACAGGAGTGTACTTGGAGTCCAAACTTCTCTTTTAGTCAGCTCATCTTGAGCTGCCTGACAGTTTTGTTGCATGGAAGGTACCCTGAAGATTTGGAAGCTGGCCAGCTTTTATGTCTTTGGCAGTGCATAACCGACATATAGTTAAGGCTACTGCAGTAGTGATCAATACGATGAAATTATGAATTACCTGAAGCATCTGATCGTGAAGAATTTCGTACTTAGTAATAATAGACACAATCCTTGTACAACTAAAAATGGAGAGAATATGAATTTAATATGCAAGGCATTGTCTTATAAGTAAGAAGGTCACTGAAGGAATCCTGTGAATTTCTGCTGAACAGATTTCAGTCAAGTTAAGTTGATTCCTGTTACATAAACAAGGATGAATGTACATAATGTATAAATGTACTAAACTAAATTCCTCTCTTAAAGATAGATTTAAAACATACGACACACTAGGAAAAGAGCTCACTTTCTAACACCAGAGGCATGTGACAAAAAAGAAAAATCAAACAAGAAAAGAATACTCACATCTTTACACCTAGTAGCTCTAAATTAGTTAATTGTAAATATTTCCCTTCACACTCTAAAATAAATTCTATAATACAATTGTCTGCATATTTTGCTTGTCAGCATTGAACGTTAACAGGACTAGTTGATAAAACTAAGTTGAACAGGAAGGGGAAAGTACAGTTTTGTATCTACCATAAATGTAGATGTTCCAGTGCTCATACAGCTGCAGTCATAACAGATGGGTTATCCTGCCGTCAGGCGGGTCTTCGGTCAGCCAAATTCCAAAGTCTAGGTCTGGCGTTGGTTGTCGTTGCTTCTTCCCTGATGTCAGTGCGGCAGGGGTACAAAAGAGGCAGCTGACGCCATTTTCTTCAGTTTTTCTTGCCCCAGATGTCAGGTGCCCCCAGAAGGAAGGCAAACATAATGTTATGCAAAGATGCAATGTTGATAAATCAAAAACAGTAGTTGCAAGCAAATACACCATAAAAGAATACCCCAAAAAGGTTTGTATGAAAAGTGTTTGTCATAAGGCCTGTCCTAAGAGGGGATGGAGGGAGGGCAACCTGGACTGCAGCTGTATGAGCACTCGAACATCTACATTTATGGTAGGTACAAAACTGTACTATGTTCATTGTGCATACAGCTGCAGTCATAACAGATGGCTAGAATCCCAAAGCTAAGTAAGGGTGGTAGGCACTAAGTGGAACTAGGAGGGGCTACGATGCCCTGCAGGACTGCTGTGGCAAAGCCCGCTCTAGATTTTGAGTATAGTGGGAGGTGATAGTGTTTGGAGAAAGTGTGCACTGAACTCCAGGTGGCTGCTTCCAAAATGTCCTTGGTAGGGACCCCCCTGAGGAAGGCTGCAGAGGTAGCTGTGGCTCTGGTGGAGTGGGATCTGATGCATGCAGGCACAGTTTTTACATGAAATGAGTAACAAAAGCGTGTGCAGTGGGCTATCCATTTTGAAATTGTCTGTTTGGAAATAGCCTTTCCTTGAACACCTGCAGCATAGGACACAAACAGTTGCTCAGATTTCCTGAATGGCTTTGTCCTGTCCAAGTAGTAACGAAGTTGTCTGTGAATGTCCAAGGAATGTAGTAGTCTTTCCCCTTTGTTTTCAGGATTAGGATAAAAGGTAGGTAAGTGGATAGTCTGATTCAAAGCTACACTGGATACTACCTTTGGCATGAAGGTAGGGTTGGTTCGTAAGGAAACTCTGTCCTGATGGAAAATGATGAATGGTTGCACAGCCATGAGGGCCTGTAGCTCCGAAACCCTGCGAGCTGAGGTGATAGCCAGTAGAAAGGCTGTTTTCCATGACAAGTACTGTAACTCTGATGAAGAAGCTGGCTCGAAGGGAGGAAGGGTCAGCTTTTCCAATACGAAGTTGAGGTCCCAAGCAGGGACTGGTGGTTTCCTTGGGGGTTTTATATTCTTTGCCCCCCTGAGGAATTGCCTTAAGAGAGGATGAGAGAATAAAGAAGGATCTGTGTTGTATTGTGCAGAAATGGCTGAAGCGTGGATCTTGATGGAGGAGAAGGAAAGTCCATTGTTTAACATCTCGGCTAGGTACTGTAAAATTTGAGATATGTTTATTACCCAAAGATTCTGTCCCTTTTCTTGATTCCAGGCACAAAATCGTTTCCATTTGGCGGAGTAGGCCTTTCTAGTAGAAGGTCTTCTGGCCTCCAAGATGACATCCTGCACCTCCTTGGAGAGGAGAAACTGTTGGGAAATCAAGGAATTCTCCATGCAGCTAGATTTAGAGTTTTGAGATGGCTGTGAAGAGTTTTGTAGTTGTGCTGGGACAACAGAAGAGGGACTAGAGGTAGGATCCATGGTGGGGAATGTGTCAGGCTCTTCAGGAGCGGATACCAGTGTTGTCTTGGCCAGTCTGGAGCAATGAGAATCATTTTCGGCCTCTCTGCTCTGGCTTTTAATAGAACTTTGGGCAGCAGAGGAAGAGGCGGGAAGGCATAAACTGTCAATGTTGCCCAATTGAAGGAAAGTGCATCCACTTTCCAGGCCTGTGGATGATAGGTCCTTGAACAAAATTTTTTCAACTGGTAATTTCTGTGGGTAGCAAAGAGATCTATGTATGGCTGTCCCCATGCCTGAGTTATCTTTGTGAAAACTTGAGGATGCAACTTCCATTCGTGTGGATCTGTCATATTTCTGCTTAGGTTGTCTGCCAGTGTGTTTTCCTTCCCTGGCAGGAATTGTGCCTGTAGTTGAATTTGCAATTCCAGTGCTGTGTTACATAGGGTCATGGCTTGCCTGCACAGGGGGTATGAATGAGTTCCCCCCTGTTTGTTTATTTACCACATCACTGTGGTGTTCTCTGTCCTTATCAATAGCTGGCCTGGATGCAGTAGGTCTTTGAAGGTCATAATAGCCTTTTGCACGGCTAGCATTTCCTTTTGGTTGATGTGAAGGTGCTTCTCTTTTCGGGTCCATTTTCCCTGAATGCACTGATCTGTCATGTGTGCTCCCCAGGCGTAGTCTGAGGCGTCTGTTGTGATGATTTGAGTTGCTTGAGGTACACAGAAAGGAAGACCTGTGTTTCTTTGGCAAGCTTGAGCCCACCACATAAATTCCTTTTGAAGGCATGGAATGAGTGGTATAATTGCTTCCAAGCTGTGGCTGTGTTGAGACCATAAGTTTTTAGGTACCATTGAAGTTTCCTCATATGCAGCTTTGCACATGGGATTAGTAGGATGCAAGATGCCATGAATCCCAGAGCCTGCAGGACTTTCCTTGCAGTTAGCCTGGTGTAAGTTGCCATTTTTCTGAAGTATTGAGACAGTTGCCCTTGCTTGTCTGGCATGAGGTAGGCCATCTGGGTGGTTGTATCCAAGCTGGCACCCAGGAAAATTATTTGTTGAGAGGGTATTAGTTTTGATTTCTTTTTGTTGACTGTGTATCCCAGGAAGTTCAACAGTTTTATTACAAACGCCAGGTGCTGCAGTAGTATGTCCTTGCTGTCCACTTGGATCAGGCAGTCGTCCAGATATGGGTAGATTTGTATCCCTTGTAGTCTGCAGAAGGTGATTACTGATGCCAGGCATTTCGTAAACACTCTGGGCGCAGTAGATAAGCCAAAGGGCAATGCAGAGAATTGGTAATGGGTTGAACCTGCAAGAAATCTGAGGTATCTTCTGCAATCTTGTCTGATAGGGACATGCAGGTATGCCTCCTTGAGGTCCAATGTTACCAGCCACGACTCCTTGCCCAGCATGGGAAGAAGCTGCTGTAATGTGAGCATCTTGAATTTTGGCACCTGTAGGTATGTGTTTAGGATGGATAGGTCTAAGATAGGTCTCCAATCTTTGTCTTTCCTTGGTACCAGGAATAGTCTGGAATAAAACCCTTGACCTTGTTCTTTTGCAGGTACCTCTTGAATTGCTTTCATGTCCATGAGAGCTGAAATTTGTTTTTGTGCCTTTGGCATGCCTCTCAATTTTGGAAGGGTGTGAAAGTGGAACCTGTAGCCTCTGTCTATAATGTCCAGAATCCATTTGTCTCTTGTAACAATATGCCAATTTTTTGAGAATAATGTCAGTTTTCCGCCCAAAGGTGCTGCCCATTAAAGCTTTGCTTGGCAGGTGTAGGGGGAAGTCATTGTGTCTGTTTTCTAAAAGACTGTGATCTGTCTTCTCCACCTCTTGGGGTTGGTGCTTGCCACTGTCTGGCTCTGAAAGATCCTTGAGGTTGCCCTCTACCCCTTGGACTCCTGTATCTGCCCCTTTGAGGTCGGTCCGTGGCTGGAAAGGACCAATTTTTTGAAGGCCAGTTTCTGCTGAAACGTGGAGGCTGTACCTGCAGGAAATCTTTCACTGTTTGCATTGATTTCGCTTTTTCCTCCATTTTCTTTAGCACCTCCTCAGCTTTAACACCAAACAATACATTTTTTTGAAGAGGTGCATCTAATAATTTAGCTTTGACATGATCTGGTAAGGTTTGCTCCTTGAGCCAAGCATGCCTACATATAACAGACCCCGTAACAGCAGCTCTACATGAGGCTTCTAAAGCATCAAAACCACACTGCAAGGTATGTTTACCCACTTGCTCTGCACCATGCAACAAATCCTGCAACTCTTTTAAATCTGGTTGTTCTGGTTGTGTCATCTTGCTTTTCAGCTGAGATATCAAAAACTGTTGATACTTTAACATATGGAACTGACAGTTTAATGCCCTCATGGTTAAAGTGGCCGAGGTGTACACCTTTTTCCCCCACCTTTCTAAAGCTCTGGAATCTCTCTCTGAAGGTAATGGGTTTTTAGCAGTAGAGGTCTTAATTCCCTTGGGACCCTGTGAAATAGTTTCTGGGTCAGCAGTATGGCTTTTGTATAGGAACTGGTGAGAATCAGGAACCCGGTAATACCTGTCTGGTTTAACAGGAGCTGGAGGCAAAGAATCAGGATTAAGGCTGGCTTCTGTGTACACATCATCCAATATATCTAAAACAGGAGGGATAGCCAGAGGCCTATGCTGGGGGAGTAGAAGAAATTCCCTGAGCCTTTTCTTGGAATCTGAGTAATCTTGGCCTTTCAGTAGGTGGTGCGGACCTCGTATGTCAGTCCTTATCCTTGCGTTTTTTTGCTCAAAACTGGAATCAGAGTATCCAACGACATAATATAATTAAATTTTTGCCAAAAAAGTGAAGGGCAAACTCCACCCGACGCTTAATAGTGCGTTTGTTGAATCTAGCACAAAAACGGCAGGCCGAGACGTCGTGGTCTGGGCCTAAGCAAGGTATACAGAAAGAGTGGAAATCCTTATGCGGTATTTGCTTCCCACATGAAATGCAATTATTAACTTTGTCTGACATAGGTCTGAGGCAAGAAAAGTTTCCCCAACGGAGTACTTAGCTTTCAAGAAGACTTCGGCTGAAATACTTTCGTAAATCTCAGGAGCTGGCCGACCGGCACTTGAAAACTGCTTCTGCTTCGGGCACCGCGCGGCAAGAAAGACTGAAGAAAATGGCGTTGGCTGCCTCTTTTGTACCCCTGCCGTACTGACGTCAGGGAAGAAGCGATGACAACCGACGCTGGACCTAGACTTTGGAATTCGGCTGACCGAGGACCCGCCTGACGGCAGGATAATCCATCTGTTATGACTGCAGCTGTATGCACGATAAACATCCCAGCACAGAAGCCCACGGTACACCCGAAAAAAAATTGTTAGGTATTCAGAATATTGTCCTCTTATAGAACCACTGAGTATGGCCATTTAGCCATGAGGTAATCCAATTAACCAAAACAGGGTTATGCTTAAGTGTTTTTATTATGCAGTCATGACAAATGGTGACAAAACCTTTGCTAAATCAATAAAAATGACTCCAATAGATAATGATTTGAATACTGCAAAAGTTACCTGATTGTAAATCTGTACTGAATTACTAAGAGTAGCTCTAACCATTTTGATATATGTCAAAGTTGCCTGCATGATTATTTTTGTGTCAGAAAGTAGTCCAAGTAATGGAAAAACTTACAGAAGAACTGATGGTAAACTAATACAGCTATAATTGGCCAACTCTAATTTATCCCCTTTTTTATAAATTGGTGAACTGGCAGAAACAAAAGTTATGTACCATAACGATAGACCTGTGTTACCTCCTTTCATCCTTCCACAATGGATGGATCTTTGGAATCGACCTCAGATCCCTCTTCAGCCACTCAAGACTTTGGACCCCAAGCTCAGGCTCCACCCCTTACCCATGACCTCCTGCAAAGCTCAACACTATCTGGGTCTATATTACATTCTCGAAAGCCAACAATGTCGAATCTGACATTGTCGACACGAGAATAGCGAAACTGAAGAACATCGAACATAAGGGGAGATTTCCATTTACTTCAATGTAGTGCGGTCTCAGAGTTGGTATATATAAGTAGTGGGGTGTGCAGGGGGGGCTTGACCCCTGCCGACACCGTTTAGTTTTTTCCCCTGTTTTTATTTTTTTTTTGTGAACATTCAATGTTTTAACAACTGTTCGATCACTAAAGGTCGACCTTTATTGATTTGAACTGTTAAATATTCGATGTTCTAATATAGACCTCAATATCTCAGATCAAGTTTGCCAAGAATACAGACAACTCCTTAATAATCATGATACTGCAAAACATCATCCAAAGGTAATATGAATGCTCATAAGCTGATCTGGAGGTAAAAAATGCAGCTGGGGCGGCCTTTAAAATACATTAGTCTGGTAAAACCAGGATAAAGGAATAATGAATTCCATAATCAGCCAGGGGGGATATGTGGGAGGGGAGCTAAGGAAGGATAGATGCATACAACACAGAAATATTATTATGATAAGTAAACAACTTCATTATCTGATGTTTCTTCGTACCAAAGGGTTGCTGGCATCTAACTTAAGTATCAATATTCCCTCCAGTCTAATTCTTCCTGTTCATCTAATGTATTATTAAAATTGGGTACATAATCTAACACTAAGAACTTTGGTGAACCACTATATTTTGTTATATAATAATGTTATCCCGACGCATTATTTATGTCTATTTTACTAATAGCATATAAATGCTCATGCACCCTTTTATATCAACTCTGTAGTAGCTCTGCCTATATAATATGCAGGACTAGATGAGCAAACAGATAAATGGACTCAAAATGTAGATTTGTGTGTACAAAAACCCTAATTAAATCTTAACATTTTTTTATATAATTTTTTTTTGCATCCTCCATTAAATACTTGCAATAGTTACAACTCAGACATTTGAATATCCCTTTTTTAATCTCTTTAGCATTTCTAAAACTCAACTTTTGGGTGGCACAGTGGGCAGCAGTTGTGTTGTTGCCTCACAGCAAGAGGTTCTCCGGTTCGATTCTCAGCTGGGGTGCCTTCTATGCGGAGTCGGCAGGTCCTTCCTGTATTCATGTGGGCTTCCTCCGGGTACTCCAGTTTCCTCCCATATTACAAACACGTGTCTGGAGTGTTTTTCTCCAGGCCACTGCTGAAAATTGGCTTTGTTCCACGTCGGACTTTCCCGATAAACAAATAATAAATAAATGAAATACTTTGAAAAATATTCTAAAAATTCTTCCATCTTTTATTTACTAAAATAGGAGCTTCCCCCATCACTTTTCTGACGTCAGGAAAACGACTTAAAACCTTCCAATTCTCTTTGACAATTTCCTTAATCTGTTTTCCATCTAAGAAATATTGCAACAACACTCCCATTCTATAGTTCTTAGAATTTTTACTAAGTTCAATATTTTTATTTTTTTTTTGATCTGCTATGACGACCCCTAACGGGAGCAGCCAAAAGGAGAAGTATTTTTATTTTTATTAATTCAAGAACTACTTATTTCATCAAAATTAAGTCTCACTATTTTCTCAGGGTACCCCTAGAACCCAACTTAGGATTTAATGGGGGATAACAACTCGGCTTAATAAAACCATAATCACTTTTTTCTTTTTGCTCAAAAACAAATTTAAAGTTCAACTTTCTCACATAACCCCTTAAAATATTTAGCACATCACAAATCTCATCTCCTGCTGCGGGTACAAAAGTCCAGCCTTTTTTCAGAACTTGCAGTTCATCAAAACTTAAAGGTCTATGTGACAGGTTATAGATCTTAAAACTACAGTCAGAAATAATACCTTTTAATTTCAAGTACTCTTCTTTCTCCCCTTCCATTTCTGATTCTTCTCTGCATACGTTTTGCCTTCTTGCCTGTCCCTTGTTTCCCCATGGTTGCAGGAGCTACTGTCTGTGCCCATGTATGCTCGCCAGTACCTGTGTTTTGATTAAATATTCACAGGTTGAAAAAAACACTGTCTTCCCTAACTTTCATTCTTTGCTTGGATACAGGACCCCAAAGGCCTATTAGGCAGGCCCCTTATAGGGTGCCTCAGAGAGTTAGACAGACCCTGAGGGAGGAGGTCCAGGAGATGTTGGAACTAGGGGTGATTGAAGAGTCCAACAGTCCCTGAGGGTATTTTTAGGAACAGCAGGGTACTACAGAAAGTTCGTCCCCAGTTATAGTACCACAGTTGCTCCCCTCACAGACCTGATAAGGAAGAACAGGCCAGATAAGGTAGTGTGGACCAAAGCATGTGAGCAGGCATTCCAGAAGCTTAAAGAAGCTTTGGGAGGACCCCCTGTGTTAGCCAGTCCAGATTACAGCAAATAATTTGTTGTGCAGGTGGATGCTTCAAACCATGGGGTGGAGGCTATTCTTAGCCAAATGTCTTCGAGGGGGGGGGGGAGTACCCAGTGGTTTATCTCAGTCATAGGCTCCAACCCAGGGAGGAATTCTATGCAGCTGTAGAGAAGGAATGTCTAGCCATAGTGTGGGCACTGCAGAATCTTCAGCCTTATCTGTATGAAAGGAAATTCACTGTTATGACAGATCACAACCCCCTAACATGGTTAAACAGAGCCAGCCAGCAAAATGCCAAGTTGCTAAGATGGAGCCTGGGGTTGCAAACATATGATATGTTAGTGCAGAACCGCAGTGGGAGTAGCAATGCCAAGGCAGATGGGCTCTCAAGACAGGGAATGGGGTAGGTACACTCAGACCTAAGCCTCTCAAGTGGCGTTTCTCAAGGGTCACTTGAAAAACTAGCTTGAGTTCTCCTGAGGGGGGGGGGGTGAAGACTGGTAGAGAAGGGTGAAGGCTGCCAGCCTAGCCAGATAGAATTATTCTATCATTTGTAAATATGAAAGTAAACCACAGGCTTGTTGTCTTAAATGTAAAGAAATACTGTTACATGTGGAACTGGAAATAAATGTGACAACAGTGCACTCTATTGATCAAAGTAAAGCATGTGGTGACCCTTTGAAGTGGACAGTGGTACCAAAAAGTCTAGATGAAGAAATTCTTTCTATTGTTTTAACCAAGAGTTAAATTGCTAGATTTAAACATGCAAATGTATTTTTATTGCTCTGTTTCCTGACCAGCTGCAAGATAACAAAAGGGAGATGTTAAGAATGTAAAAGCAATTAATCTGTCAGCCTGGGAACACCACGAAAGTGTAAAAGATGATGTAATGTTTAGCAGAACTGCAGTTTCAATTTAAGCAGTGAGAACCAGAGGTTAAGCATTTTTTGTCTTGACCATCTAACTCACAGCATTCTGCCTATTTTCGGAAAGTGTAAAAGATGATGTAATGTTTAGCAGAACTGCAGTTTCAATTTAAATAGTGAGAACCAGAGATTATTAAGCATTTTTGTCTTGACCATCTAACTCACAGCATTCTGCCTGTTTTCTTATGTAAGTTATCTTAGACTTGTGTTTTCTTTTAGTTATAGCTAGAATCTAGAAAGATTAGACTGTGTTTTTCTATGTCAGAACTGTACTACTGAATTATTTTAAGTATTTCTGTGTGAGCTCTGAACTCTTAACTAGCACTGACTGTGTAGTAGAAAGTATTGTCTTGTGGTTTTAATTATTTATTATTAAATATTTTAAAATCTTTTAACTGTGGCTGGTTTGTGTAGAGACAAGTTAAGTTCTACATTACATTGCATATTTATAGAGTTTACTGTCCAAGTCACTCTAAATAAGCCTTGACTGATTAGTCATACTACCAATTGGATAATAATATTGCACAGTAATAATTGGACACTCTTTTAAGGGCCTTTGGGTAGCTGATAATATTAGCTGGGTGGTGGCAGCTGGTACTAACGTATAGTCTGGGTAAAAGCGACACAGCTGGAGAACTTGTGCCAGCCTTCCCCAGAAGTGTCTGTTTGGTCGTATTGTCGTATTGTTTTTTTTTGGTGGCTTTCGAATAAAGTGACTCTGATAACATTTGGATTATTTTCGGTCTCATTCCCTCATTTGGTTCTACAAGCGAACCTTGTTTATGTTGTGGTCAAATAACCTCTTATCTCAAAGTGTGTGTGTGTCAGCTACTTGGGCAGGGGCACAAAGCACTGGTTGGACAGAGAGGGTGCTGGATATTTTAGCTTGCTCAGCTGGCTGAGATCTGGACCTTATAGCTGTCCCAGTGGGGAGTCTTATTGGGGACCTGGAGAGCGAGGGTGCGACCAGCCCCGAACTGACTGTGATCTCTGTGTGCTCTTAAGGGAAATTGCACTTTACTGTGTGTATTTGTTATCCTTTCCTCATATATGAGATGCCCTCTCTGGTGTTAGTGGTGAGGACTGAGGCTCCTTGATTGCTTGGCCACGGCACGGGCGTCACAGCCAGCATGTTTTTAGGTGCGCTTTTAGTAAAGTTTTGAAGTGGGTGCATGATGGTACGGAGGTAATTGTGGGTGGGAGTGAGCTCCATAATTTGGCTATGGCGCAAGAGAATAGTGCTTCACCAGCAGAATTATTGGCTTTAGTAATCTGCAAGTGATTTTTGTTGCTGAATCTTAGTAGTCTGGTGGTGCGATAGGGTTGGAGTAGATTTCCACTTTTTAAAACAGGACATTTTTTCCATGTAGGTGTTTATCCAAAAGATCTTTTCATTCACAGTGACCTGACTATCCTTTCTATAGGTGATTTGTGAAAAATATGTCCTAACACCAGTAGAAGCTATACTATCTAGGAGGTCTGTCAGTTCTCGACTAACAGTCAGAGAATCTTTGTTGGTGACATAATTTGTACCAACATGAATAAAAACAGATCCATACTTCCTTACATTAAGGCATTCCAAGGCTTGTTTAACATCTTCTATATTTGCTCCTTGCAAGCATAACACTACTCGATGTTCATTATCATCTCTGCAGATATAAGTATCAGTTCCTCTAATAACTGAATCTCCAATTACAAGAATATCTTTGCTGATCATCTCTGAAGAATCTTCAGCTTCTAATACAGTCATTCCTGCTCTGTCAATTGTTACGAAGGATAGATCTTCATCACCATTAGTCTTATTAATCCCACTGTTTTCATTGAGTATTAAATTCTCATCCAGCTGGTGTTGTAAATCCACAGCTTGAGCCATGTAGTCAACATCTGTCTTTCGCCTCTTTTTTCTTACAGTAATGTTCTTTAGTCCTTCCACGTTCAGTTTTTATTTCTTCCTTTTCACCTGCCCCTTGCCTCTTTTTTCTACCTTTTCCATTGGAAAGGTGATGCCTTTTTCTGTAGACTGAGGGTTTTCTGATAGACAGATATCTTCATTCCGTCACCAGTGTGTTACATAACAAAGCAGAATCCTTTTTACTATGTATTCTCTTTCCTTTACAGTCATTAATCAGTTTCTTTTTCTTCCTTGTTATTTGTTGAGAACTTCTTCCTTTCTTTCTTTTTTTGTTTCCTTCTAAACAAACTGGATCCTCAGATTGCTGAGTACTTGCATCCACAATTCCATAGTTCTCAATACAACTAATAGTGATGAAGATCTATCCTTTGTAACAATTGCTTGAGCAGATATTAGTGTATTAGAAGTTGAAGATTGTTCAGAGCTGTTCAGCAAAGGTGTTCTTGTAATTGGAGATTCAATTATTAGAGGGACTGATACAAGATAATGAACATCAAATAGTGTTATGCTTGCCAGGAGCAAAAATAGAAGATGTGAGACAAACCTTGGAACACCTTAATGTAAGGAAGTACAGATCAGTTTTTATTCATGTCGGTACCAATGATCTCAACCGCTAAAACTCTCTGACTGTTAGCAGGGACCTGACAACCCTCTTAGATAGCACTGCTTGTACTGATGTTAGGATATATTTTTCACAAATCCCTTACATAAAGGATAGCCAGGTCATGGTGAATTAAGATTTTTTTTGGGGGGTAAATACCTACATGGAAAAAATGTCCTGTTTTAAAAAAAATGAAAATGTGTAGGGCATCCAAGCCTAGTTTTGGGCACACGTTTTCAGATATGATGGAATGCACTTGTCAAGATCAGGGAAGATAATTTTTGCAGTAGATATATTGCAATATTTGACAAACACTAGGCAGGATTTTTGCCAGGTCGAAAATTTAACAGTTCACAGATAGCAACATTTGATGTATCTCTAATGGCTATTAATGCTAGGAGCTTTAATAATACATTTTTTAAATTGGAAAATTTGCTAAGTTCCCACAAGATTGATTTTGTTAGTGTTTGTGAAACATGGTTAAAGAACAATGATTGGAAACCAGTTCTGTCAATGTATAAATGTTTTTACTGTAACAGATAGACAAACCAATAAAATCAGGTGGAGGTGTTATGACAGGGATTAAAGATAGTTATGAGACCTCTGATTATTACATGTTCAATGATAACACCAATACTATAGACTGTGCAACTGTGACAATAAAGACAACCCTGGAAAATATAATAATTGTTGGAGTGTATAGACTACCAAAGTCAAGTGCAGATTCATACATCTCTTGAATGAAACACAGGAGGGAGGAATAGTATTAGCCGGAGACTTAAATTTACCAGAAACAGACTGGAATAATATTGATTCAACAATATTAGTAAGGAAATTATTCACAATGTATATTTAGGTTTGTCTGAAGCAATTGTTGTTCCTATCAGGGGACAGAACACACCAGACATTGTGTTCCTAAAGAAATTACTGTTACTTCAAGTCAAGTTTTGCCACTGTCGATATACAGTGATCATGGGGTTATAAAGGTTAATGTGTTGCTAGATAATTCTGCCAAACTGAAACCTAAACCAGTGCACAAAAGGTTAATTACAGATTATGGAAGCAAAACAGTCACTATGTAGAAATTACTGGAGTGAGGTGTTCACTGGAAAAACTGCAGATGGAATGTGGAAAGTTTTGAAAGAGAAACCGTTGAGTGCAAAACATTAAAAATTGTTTTAACATCAGGAACTAGGCATACAACATTAGGGGGATATATTTCCATAAGAATACGACACCTGATTAAAGTGAGAGACAAAAAATATAAGAAATGGAAGACAGGGTGAACTACAACTTTGAAAACTGAAATAATCAAGCTGGACAAACACATTAAGCACAGTGTGAGACAAGATCAAGAAAAATTTGAAGAAAATGTATATAAAAAATATTGAGCATAATTGGAAACCTTTTTATAGATACATAAGATGTGGAAGAAGTAAAGACATACAAATGTATAAACTGTGTGCAGATTGTAAAATATATTCTCAGACAGAACAGATTATAGACGTATTTACAAATTATGCAAAACAGTTTGGCTCCACAAAAGGGGTGATAAGTTGTCCTAGTGACATCCAGGTAACCTCAGATACTGGAATCAATTTAGGTTATACAGAAAAAGAACTGTGCAAACTGGATCCAAACAAAGCACAGGGAGGAGATGGAATTAGTAACAATGACTTGAGAACACTTCAGCAAGAACTTACAATACCATTGTATGTATTATTCACTAGGTCATATAAATATGGGGAGATTCCTCTAGATTGGAGAAATGCATTTATTAAACCTGTCTAAGGGAAAGGGGAGTAGGACAAAGCCAGAGTCATACAGACCCTTACTCTACAGCCATGTTGTGGAAAATAATGAAGAAGGTAATATTGATAAGTTATTGTCAGAAATGGACAGGTTCGGACCTGAAACCATATATCAATATGTATGTGTTGAAAATAGATCTATTATTACTTGTAACATGATGTTCTATAACAATATAATAACAGCTATAAATGAAAAACTGTGCTGTGATGTAATTTATATTGATTTAACTTCAGCATATGGCATGGTCATACACAAACACTGATCAATAAATTAAAACAACTAGGTATTGATGTACTCTTGATAGGATAGATAGCTGCATGTCTTACAAATAGGACATGGCAAGTATCATATAGCAGCAACTGGAGAGGTGAAATACTTGGTTACAGTCAGTGTGTCCCACAGGGCTCTGTCCTTGGCCCTTACTTGTTTAGACTGTACATTTCAGACATAACTTTTTCATCTGAAGTGTTCTACACTCTACATGCAGACAAACTGGAACTGGGTAAACTGATTACATGTGTTACAGATAAGGCATGTCTGCAAAATAACTTAACTAAAATGACTATTCAGGAGAATAATATGCTGATAAATATATAAAAAACTAAGCATTTGAGATTTGAGAGACATAAATTGAAAGGTGAATATTTAGTACAGCACACATTGATTGAAACTGTAGACTCGTTTAAGGGCCTAGGTATATGGGTAGATCCAGCTTTGAGTTTTTCTAATCATATCAACCAATTAGTTAATGATAGTTATAGAGCTATAGGTTGTATAAAAAGATTTATAAACTCTAGGAAATCAGAAATGATGAAGTCATTGTTTGTTAGTTACATTAGACCCAAACTTGAGTATGGAATAACAATATGGAAACCCTATAAGAAAACAACCAAGGGCATCCACTGATGTGAAAATTTAAGTTGTTATGAAAGAATAAAATATCTGATCTTGTACAGCGTCTCTTACATATATCTAAGAGAAGATCTTATTCAGATATATAGGGCATTTAGAGACCGATACCTCTGGGATTGTTTGGTGTTACAGGTTCATAGGTGTTTACTAAGCTAACAACCATAAGGGCCTTTTTAAGCCTAGCCATGCATCCCAAATATCTGACAAGTTCTGTTACCCTTGATAAGTTTAAGGATGGGTCTGGGAGATGAACCATTTACAGGCTGCCTGCATCCATTAGACATAGGTGCCAAACCAGAGATGAATTTCTGGTTCCCCATCCAATTGTCCAAGTTGTACTTGAATTGGTTTAGGTAGCAACTCTGCTTCACATGGATGGGGAGTCTGTTCCACACATGGGGTAGTCTTTGGGATGCATACCTGTCTCTCCAGCAGGTCCTATTTATATCACACACAAGGTTTAAGTCTTTAGAAGTGATAATTCTAGTGCATTTTATTTTGTGGATAAGGAGGAAGTCCATCCCAGTGGGGTCTGACAATGTCCTGTATGCCAGGCATAGATCTTCCCTCAAAAGATTGTAGAAGACAGAATACAGGATAGGGCCTTGAGGCAGTCTGCACAGGACATTTTACTTAAGCTCTGTATTCTTTTAGTGAGGAACCTCTGTGGCTGTTCCAATTGTTGGATATGCCTGGTTAGGTACATACCAAAGGGAGCACTGTACTCAATGATAGGGCTGGTGAATGCCAAATACAGTGAAACAATGATTTCCTTGAACTTAAATGCCATACCTTTGTTTATAAGTTGCGCAACACAGAATGATTTCCTCACTGATGTAGACACGTGATGGTCAAAGGCTACATTACTATCTATGCCTGTCCCTAAGTCCCTGACTACTGGGTCATATCCAAGGGGTGTGTTGTCAATATGATCGATAACAGGGACGGATAACTTCCCAAAGGATACTATTATGTATTTCTTGGCATTTAGTTTTAGTCCATGGCTCTAACACTGGTTGTTTGTCTGTGTCAGACCCTCCGGGAGAACATTTGTGCCAGTGTGGGATTCAATGACAGCTCCTAATTTGCAATCATCTTCAAATTTAATTAGACAGAGACCACTGATACTGGCCTTGACTTCTGAGAAGTAAATGTCAAAAAGCAGCAGTCCAAGGACTGATCCCTAAGGGACTCCACTTGTGACGGGCCTCTTTGTAGTGCTGAACTCCCCAGTTCTAACTCCCTGAGTCCTGTCTGTGAGCCCGCTGGCTATCTACCAGGTGACATATGAGCTTGTACCTAACCTCTTGAGTTTGTCAACAATGCTTGAGTGGGGTATTGTGTCAAATGCCTTGGTAAGTTCAAGGTAGGCTGTTTGAACCATTTTTCCCTCATCCATTGCTTTGGTTACCTTCACAAAGAAGTCCACCAGGTTGAGTAGGCGTGATCTGCCCTTAATGAAACCAAACTGGGTTGGGTTCAGTGTCTGGAGGTTTACTATATCTCTGTTGATCATCTCCATGACAATTCTTTCCATGGCTTTACATATAAGACTAGTAAGACTTATGGGTATGTAGTTTCCAGGGTGTGTAGATGGCTCGCCTTTATGCAGAGGGATGACTGTTGCAGTTCTCCATTCATGAGGCACAAAGCCTGTTTGGAGACTACAGTTAAATAATAAGTCCAGAGGCCCTGATAGGTTATATTTTATGCTATTTAGAAGGCATCCTGGGATACTGTCTGGGCCCGCTGATGCAGTGTTCTGGGTCGTAGAGGCAGCATTAAGGACCTGTTCCTTAATGATATTAGGGAGAGTTATATTTAATGGTATTTTCTGAGGGGAGGTTGAGTAGGGAGAGATGGGTAAAGATGGAGCTGAATTTGTCAGCCAGGAAGTTTGCTAGATCTTCTGGCTCAGTATAGGTGGCTCCATTTACAATGCACTCTGCACATAATTGTGTATTGCCTTTGAGGTTAAGGACACAGCTAAAGAATGCTTTCTGGCTGTCCTTAGCTGGGAGGCCAAACTTGCCTTAAATTTGGCTTTTTTAGACTTTATTTGTACTTTGAGTTGTTTGCCTATTTTGGTGAGAGTGCTTTTATTCTGTTGGGTGCTGCACCTCCTAATTTTTGCCATGATTTGCTTCCTTCTGTTATACAGCCTACTGATTTTGTGATTCCACCAGGGTGGCTTGTTTTTGAGTTACTTCTGTATTTCTTCCTGGTGGGTACAGCTGCCTCTGTGCAGCTATTAACATGCGTGTACAGGGTTTCTGTGAACAATTCTGCATAGACAGCAGTTTTCTCAGGGTTTATGGAGGCTTGAATTTTTGCCAGGTTATCACTTAATAGTAGAACGTTAGCCTTAGAGTTGTTCCTGAATATTCCCGGTTTAGCTGGAGGTCCAAGTTTTATTTTTACTTCAAAGGAGACTATTTTGTGGTCTGACCTTACCACCGAAGACATTACAGTAGGGGGTGTGCAGCACTCTCCCATATTAATGAGGACCAGATTCAGTATGGTTGCACCCCTGGTTGGTGTATTGACTATCTGGTCCAGGAAGTTTGTGTTTATAAAATTCAGGAATCTCTGTGCATGAACGTTTGGTGCTGTATAGGATTCCCACTTAACAGAGGGGTAATTAAAGTCACCCATGAATATGGCCTTGGATTTAATGGTTAGTGCTTCTAATAAGTTTAAATACATGGTATGGGTTTCCTGGGTTATAGCGGGGAACCTATAGCTTGCAAGGAAGTGATAGTGGATTTTGCCTGTGGTGATTTGAACAAGGAACAGCTCAAGTGCATTGTCACATTATCAAAAAGTACTAAAGAATCATCAGACAACCTATGTAGAAGATTCTATAGGAATGAGAAGTGTACTAATTGGTTCTCTGACAGAGTAGCTGATGCATGGAACAGACTACCAAATTACATTAAAGCAAGTACTTGTTTATATATTTTTAAGAACAGCCTAGACTCTTATTATGGGAACAACCTTTATGGTATATTGGCAAGCTACAATAGCATTAATTCCAGCGCTTGAAATACCTGTATGTATGTATCCTGTGTAGGAGTATTTACCATTTGGAATATAATGTACTGCAACAAAAGTCTAGAAAATCAACTTCCAATTTCAGACTTTATTTATTTAACATTTTTTTTTATCGGGATAGTCCGACTGGGTTAAACAAAAACCCGTTTTCAGCAGAGGCCCAGGGAGAAAAGCTCCACAAATAGAAACAGAAATACATAGCAGTGATATTATAGTTGTTGCATATATACATTACAATGTAGAGTACATCATTAGTAACAGGCAAAAAGAGAAGGATTAGAATATAACAAAAAACCTGCAGGATAGTTGTGGTACTCAAAATGTCATGCTGATCATTTCATAGCACATATTTCAGACAGACGTATACAAGAGAAGGTTCTTAACTGCACTAACCAGGAGTACTACAAGTACAAAGCCAAGAATCAGCAAGGAGGTTTTATGCAAATGTTTGAATTCATTATCAGTAGTAGTATTTCTAAGGTTTAATGGAAGTGAGTTCCAATGTTTTGCAACATGATGAGAGCACAGGGCATCTCCGGTGGCATTTGTTGATTTTGGTAACCTGTAGTAAGCATGTATTGGTTGATCAAAGGGAACGTCTGGTTGAATAGATTTGGAGAATGTTTTGTAGTACGATGTTTATGAATAATACAATCAATTAATATGCAGATAATTCATGCCACCAATTCAAATGACAAATCTATACAACAGATGTTCAGCAAGATCGTC